>NC_043961.1:32540742-32759377 GCF_902148855.1 Sphaeramia orbicularis | reverse complement strand
TGTTCTTGGCTTTGAGGAATCTAAGTGATTTTGTGATGTTGTTTTTGTCATGAATATCTCATTACGAGTGTTATCAGCTCACAGAGATATTAAATATTGTAAATCAAAGTGTGAAGTGTAAATTTTAGACATCATCTTTAGACCTAGCGTGCCATATGCTACTGCCAAATTGTGTCTTGAATTAATGTTTTTTTAATTAATATGTAAAAATGTATGTTGGTCAGCTGTAGACTGTTCTTTTTTACATCAGTTATTTCTTGAGGAAAAAAAAAAGTGATTTTTGCTTTGCGGTTGTTGTTTTGAAAAATATATAATGAACTGTGTCCAGTAAACATTACTTAGTGAGGCTACTAAAGAGGCTGTTATAGCGGTATCATGTGCATTGCTCCTCATGGTTTATTTATCGTTTCTAAATTCAGCCTTCAAGTATTGATTAGAGTCTAACATCAAAGAGCATTTAAAGAGGAAGGGAGGAGGTCTGACTGCTTGTATGGCCGCAGGCAGGTTTCAAGAGCCTGTTTGGAAGTGATGCATGCAAAGTCCTAGTGCAGGTGGTATTATTTATGGCCAATATCGAGTCATTTGACTAGTGAGCTGCAGGTTAGGTATTTTTCATCAGCAACAAGCAAATATTTCTACTGCTGCACATTTTTTCAGCTGTAAGATTCCATACGTGTAACACATTTGCAGGAGCATACTTAGCATTTTTTTTCTTGACATATTTGGTTTGACAGTCTCTTTTCTTAATAACCTTTCTGAAGCCATTACAGTGTATGTTTTCAGCACAGGGGGCATGGCAGTGATCGAGTCAGTAGGTTGGAAAGGCAGGTATCGCGTCATCTACCTGTGGAGTTCACACAGCACTATATGCAACACCGGTAATCAACCGTCACATTCATGAACGTCAGTAATGTGTGAGGAGTGTAACGTATCCACCAGAGGCAGCAGAATTTATTTGTGAATCAATAACTAGACAATTCACGCAGGCCTGTACACCGTGTCCAGAGGAATGACCTCACAAGCTCTTAGCACTTAAGCAATCCAGTTGCCACATATTGAAATTTGAAAACCTCACTTTCCACAGTAAATTTTCCCTGGCAGTCAGCGCTGTTATATACGGCACATCACTGACACGTTGTCTGGAGACATGTGCATCAGCTCCGCAAAGGATGTAATGTGTTACCTCACATTGTTGTCTGTCCATCTGTCTGCTTGCCTGTCTTGTCAGTAGGATTACCCAAAAATACTGCACTAATTTTCATGAAGTGTGGTGAAGTGATGGGCTATCAATGTTACCTTAAATTTTGGAGTTGACACTTGATAAGGATTGATAAGGGAGAGACTTGGATTGTTTTACATCTTCTTTAAGCATCAACAAGAGCTCCAGTCTAATGTAGGTTAAATTAGAAAACAAGAACATAAATTCAATAATACGTTCACATTCCATTTGACATAACTTGCATTATCTTCATTAAATTTTCATGTGAATTGCATTAGCACTAAAACCTACTTGCTACCAAGTTCCAGTACAGCCAAAGAATTGATTCTGAATGTAATCCAGATGGGCAGACCAAGGAGTTACTTACCAACAGATATACCTTCTTATAGGTATGGGTGGACGTAACTAAAAATAAAACTCTCCAGTGGTACCAACTGAGCTATGACCTTGTTATCATGATAAGAGTCGGTTACACCCAACCAGTAACACCAACTGATAAACAGTAAAGTCAGAAGTTGTGGTATATTGAGATTTAATGATACAGTGAATGAGGAAACTGGAATTTGGGCTTTGTTAGAGGTCTGTGCCCTCTCACTGTTGCATTCTGAAAGGACTAACATACAGGATGGCTGGTTTGAATAGAGGTCTTGAGCCTTGAATTTATTTAATCCCGTAATGGTTTTCATCAAAGTCTCTGATGCACTCAATCAGTGAGCGCTCAGGTTATTTAATGCACTTAATTCACTGTACTACCAGTGGCCTAGAAGCATATTTGACAATTTACAATTTAGATTTATAGTATAATTTTACAATATTCAAAGGGAGCATGTCTACTCTAGCTTCAGCCTTTACGTTAGTGAGTGAGTTAAATATTGAGTTTACTGTAGGAAGTCAAGGAGTTTTAATTCATAAGGGTCAGTTTTCTGAGACAATAGAACAATAGTTCTTTACTGGCTTTTTATGACTAGAGAATAAATGTCAGGATGTGTGATTTTTTTTCTATTCATGGAAGACTAAATACATTGGAGACTTTCTTCTAAACCAGGGGTGTCAAACTCATTTTAGTTCAGGGGCCATATTAAGTCAAATTTGATCTGAAGTGGGCCGGACCAGTGAAATAATAACATAATATATATAAATAATGTCAACTCCAAATTTCTTATATGTTTTAGAGTGAAAAAGTAAAATTATGTGATAAAAATGTTTTTCATCTACCAACTATCCTTTAAAACAATGTGAATAACCTGAACAAACTTAAGTTTCTTACAAAAACGAAGTGCAATTTCACAATATTAGGTCTCATTACAATTTACAGATTACAGTGGATCAACAAATACACAAAACATTTAATAACAGGCAGAATATTGGTAAACTTTCACGTCAGACATTTCAAAATGTTCGTATTTGTTCAGGTTATTCGTGTTTTTTTTGTGAAATGATAATTTGTTTTACTGTAAATACAGTAAAATGACATGAAAATGTTTACATTTACAAAGAGGAAAAATGTGGAGTTGTGAGTTTTTATAGGTTATTATGATAGTATTTTACTGATCCAACCCCCTTGAGATTAAGTTGGTCTGTATGTGGAACCTGAACTAAAACGATTAATATTTTAAGTGTCATTTTTGCATTTCACAAATTCATCCCACGGGCCAGACTGGACCCTTTGGCGGGCCGGATTTGGCCCCCGGGCCGCATGTTTGATACCTCTGTTCCAAACCTTTTCGTCCACATACTCCAAGTGTCAAACTGTGATGTTTCATGTACTGTGTACCTTATATCCAGTAAAAAGCTGAGATACTGTGTAAGACATAACATGTGCACTACTTGGATCCCGGCGCCTCTGCCTCTCATGCTATTGCAGCATAAGTAACATGAATCTATACAATATACTTTTTTAAGAGGAGAAATACTGCAGGCGGAGTGCAGGCACCTGAACTTTGAATGGATTGAAAGTTGGTGACACATTTGGTTTTGATTATAATGAGATGGCCCTTTCCACATTTCTCCACATAACTTTGGAGAATAGACTGCAGAGCAAGTGTGGCATAATGAGAAAGTCAAGTACGCCTTCTTTGCCCTTCCTCCCATTCTACTCGTTTTGTTGTTCAGGTTCCCTAATGAAACACAAACAAAAGTGTTTCTGCTTGGGAGGAGGTCCAAGGCCATAATGCTCACAATGCCAGAAAATATGTGTGTGTGTGTGTGTGTGTGTGTGTGTGTGTGTGTGTATGTATGTGTGTTTTAGTCACTGTTTTTTTCTGGATTTGTTTAAAAGTTAGTTTTGAGTTTGTGTCACTTCACTATCCCTTCCTGTCTCTGTGTCTCACTACGAAGTTGTATTTTAGGCTTTCAGCCCCCTGCATGCCATTGACAAAACCATCTCGGCTCTGTTGAATGTGCAGTCGTATTTCCTGTCAATTAACATGATGAACAAAGAACCAGACAGGGCTTGACATGCACACAGACATGTTCATACACGCACAAGAATAACATTATATAGACGAGCTGTCATGGTGTATTTTCAAATTAGTTATTGTAATTTTTTTGTCCACTTTTATTCTTACATGGCTTGCTCAAGGAACAATTTATTTGTAGACTAATTTTAATGTAACATGGCTACATTTCTTTGACCCAAGGGTGCTGATATCTTCTTTGCTGAAACTGCTTATTTGCTTTCAGCTGTGTAGGCCTAAATATCTGCATTGGGATTTGACTGTTTTTATTATTTCTAAGCCTGATCTTTTAGCCCTAAGGTTTGGCTCCCTGTGTGCCATAGCTTTGGCTGATCTTGGCACTTTCCCTGTTCCCAAGGTCTGTAGTGTGACTTGAACACTTCCGGGGGTATCTAGCCACATCACCCACTTCCAGACAGAATGAGAAACACATGCGTGCGCCATATCAGGCAACGCTCAGTCCATTTTCTTTGCACTTCTGCTTCACTGAGAAGCCCAGACCTTATTTTTTACCACTGTGACCTGAAATAAAATATATGTTAACTGAAAAGATTGGTTGATATTCGTATATGGATTGGAAGACATATTTATGAGTACCCAAAATTACAAAGAAAGCTGTGTACATATTTATTATTCTCATTTTTAATAAATCTAATGTCATTCTTGCACTATTTGTGAACTCTTGAATGACTGCACATAAGGGATTTTGGTGTGTTTGACATGAAGGTAGGAGTTTTCAATGACTAAAATGAAGAGCTACACAGATGTCCTTACATTGACAGTTGACTATATCATTGCACATGAATTTCTATGGACAGCAGCTGTCTGCTCATGTACATTTATTCCACATATACCATACATAGCAATTCAGTACCAACAGGCTACCCTTCATACACTCATGGTAAATACAGTATAAATTCAGACAGAATAATATAAGTTGCTTAGACTGTAGTTTGCCTAATTAGTACATTTAATTATGCTTTCTGTCTCCCTCTAATTAAAGCCTAGCAGGGGGAAAAAATGGGGATGGGTAAAGTGAGTGTGCTGTTCTCTTCACTGACGTGCCACTGTATATATAATTCTGAATGTAAAGCAGGTTGATACTGAGGCAGCAAGATGGCACTGACTTGCTGAAAATAATCCACTTTATAGTCAAACATTTTGGCATATTGCCTTTATTAGGCTTAGCGAGGTCAGGTGTTAAGAGAAAGTGCTTGTGACTTATTTTGCAAAATGCTTGTGAAGTGAAAGTGTTAATGGAACCTTTTTCTTTATTAATAGGTTAAAATAACACAACCACTTCTTTTTCTGGGAGGTTTGATGTCTTTGTTTGAGCCTGTATCCGATGGTCCAGAGTAGAGATCAGACAGGAAACAAGGGCAGAGACAAAGAATGCCATTCAGCAAAGGTCATTTTGGTTTTGGCTGCAATGAGGATTTTGTGTCGTTTCCAATTGTTTTTTGAGTCCGTTGTATTGAGCTTTATGCTAAGCTAACTGCTGATGGATAGATATGACACTGTTACCAGCCGCCTTGTTTAACTCTGCAACAAAGCAAGATGTTGTGTTTCCATGAATGCTACATTTTTCCTCTTTAAACTTTAAAGAATGACCAAAAAACAGGTTTGCACCTACTTTTGTTACTTAATTTTTCTGTTCAAATATATGTCAGGGCTTGTGCAGCTGAAATTAGAAACCAGTGGGGAGTCTGAAGATGCTAAAATCTGCACATTCAATTGTCACTAGAACGTGGTATTTGAAACAATAATAACAAAGTGGATTAAATGGAAGGGGAAAATGGATCTACTGAAGTCTTAACTTTTTCCCTGTGATGCTGTTTTCCTCAGTTTCTCAGAAATCACATTATCTCGGTTGAGTCCATATTTTCTGGTTTATTTTTGATACATTATAAAATCAGTTCAGAATTAATTGCAGTAAGTGATAACTTGATTTGAAAGAAGAAAACCAAAGAAAAAAAAAAAGACATCTCCAGCCTACAATTTATTGCTCAGAATAATACACTAATGCCTATGCATCATTTCCAGCTGCATTTTATTTATTTTTTTATTTAGGGTTGCCACCTTAAATATATTATCATCCTGCCACCACTCTTTGTTCCCCTAAATTATTGTTGTACATTAGGAGGCATGTTGTAGTTTATTCTGTTTTATACATTCCACTTTCTGGACGTCACTTTTCTGATGCCAACACAGGTGATGAGATTGATAGTTTAACTCTAGCCCCCAATGACTAATGCAAGTTAAATGCTCCTGTGGTTGTTGTTAGGCTGCTGTTTTTCAAGGGCTCTCAGGGGTTCTTGCCTTGTTGTTGAGTGCAATATTATGGAACAAATAGCAGGGCTTAATGGAGGAGTAGATGATTTAACTGCCCTTAGGGCAGTGAAAAAGGAACTTATTTTGTATTCTTCAATATTACACAAGGTGCTATTCTGTAGGTTTTTGATGCATTTTATTTTTTCTCAGTCTCTCAATAACACTGAAAAGTAAGACATGGTTTCACAGTTTCTAAAGGTATGAAATACCTTTTAGCCAAAGTTGCCTGTATGTATCGTCACATTTAAACTGGTGGTTAACCTACAAAATTGTAATTCACTTGTGTCTTTCCTATTTACAATTTGTGAATGTTTGAGTGCAGTCCTCAGTCTCCTTCAGGCCCAGCTCTGACTGCGTTGTCTGCTTTGCTCTATCAGAGATGCTGTGGCTTTAATCCTGTGCCCACAGGGGACGGCTGACATGGATGAGTGTAAACTGTTGACATGGTGCTGTCTCCTATGCTCCCTGATCAAAGACAGTGCAGCCCTCCTGTTTCACAACCTGCCTTCAAATATGCTCCAAGTCTCAGCCACAGTGACTCCCTCCCTCTCTATTTCACACTTTTTTTAACCCATTTCTCCATAGTGAGCTGATACATCTGATAATAACAAAGCAGCCAATTATGACTTTACCCATGTAGCCTGTGTGACCTCCCTCCAAGCAGCGAATTTGATTTGGAAAACACTATGTATGTGGCTCATACCATAATTGAGACAATTTTTAGAAAAAGTAACGTGCAAAGGAAGACTTGGTTTGATGTAGTGCTTAGTTTAATTAATCCTTGGTAATGATGCAACTATTCGTAAGAGCTGAGCTTTTCTTGAGTAGTTAGATATGTGTGTGTGTGTGCGCGCGCTATATGTATTGAGAGACTGATCAAGCAACCTACCACTCCAGGATTCCCAGGAGTTTTAACGCTTAACTTAACCCTTTCTTAGCTTGTTATGCTCATTAGCACCTCATGACAATGCTAACAGTTGTGACACAGAGTAGTTATCATAATACAGAGACATATTGGAACGGAAAGGAAGAACTGGTTTTAAGTTGCTGAACCATTATCAGTAAAGGAATTGATAAACTATCAGATGGATAAGCCTAATTGTGGTGTGAATAAAGTCTTCAGCTCCCATCCCTACATCCTGAGACTCATGTGCCTCTTGTCACATTGTGTACTTTAATGTGAGGGAAAAAAATAGCCCTGAGGCAAATCCACAAAAAACACAGCCTGTATCTGTTTTAGGGCTGCAGAATTTAGGAATAATCAATAAAGGCTTTGTCTGCTCTTGTGTTTCCCTTTGTATGAATGTGTATAATTAAAGACAGAAGATGTAGCCTGTGCTCTAAAACACTGAGGCCTTGTCCACTTTCACTGTGTTGATCAAATGCAATTATAGTTTTCTATTTCCAAACTCGGGATCGACCAGATGCACCAGTCTTGTGTGATCCTTATTTAAAACAAACTGAAACAGCTCAGTTTTGCTAAAAAATTACAGAATCTAGGAAAAAAATTATTCTGTAATTTTTTAGTGTTGATCCTACAATCTGTGGTTGAGTTTGGATGTTAAAATGAGTAGGTGAAAGGGATTTTCTTTTTTCTTTTTCTTTTTTTCCCTTTTTTTGAGGGTTGGGGGGTTGATTTAGGCAGTAGTACAAATTTGTGATATTGTATTTGCTTGCAAAATACCGTAGGCGTCTTTGAATCCTTTGAATGCTGTTCCTCACAGCAGACTGCACAACAGAATTTCTCTTTTTCATTTTACTGCCTTTTGCTCCCATCTCTCACAGATGTTACATTTTTGACATCCAGTGTAATACATAAATATTAATGTATTATTTTTTTTACCACAGTGCTGAAATAGTGGTTTAGATATTGCAACCTTAGCATTGAAGTGTTCTTACTAGTAGAGGTGCTTGCAAGACAAGGAGAATTAATTGATTTTGAAGTGCTTTTGTTAGTTTTAGCGCACTTTGGGTGCAAAATTATATTCTGTGCCAAGATGGACTGTTTTTTGAGAGATCCGTGGAGTGTCAATACATCAACAACCGTATTGAGTGTTGTTTCAGTGAAAAGTGGATCTAAATAGAATCAGAAATCAGAAGCACTATTGCAGCAGGTGCAAGGGATTTCTGTTTTTATTTCAGGTTTGGCAGTTGTTCCTCTCTGGTTGCTGGTTTATTTGACTTTTTCCTGCAATTGGACAGGCACAGAAACAATCTGCCTGTCCAATTGTTTGCATCCGTCTAGCAACAGGAAACCAATATTAGCTGATATTGCTTAAAGCAACAGAGGAGCACTCTTGTCTTACTCGTGCAGCCAATTGAAGATGGTTTCAGCTAGACATGTTTTTTCCTCCTCTGGCACAGACTGCATCTGATGGAGAGCTTATTTTTACCAGTACATTGAATTATAAGTACGGGACTACATATGCTCATGGGAATATGCATTCTCAAGGAAAATTAGTGCCTCCAACATTTGCTGATATTCTGCTGCAATTTTTTTTGGGCAGTTTAGCTTTTAAAAGAGACATTGTCGCGCTATTGTAGATAGGCTCTCTCTACGTTTTTCCAAATGTTTCCACATGCAAGCTTCGCAGGCAAGCTGCTGGAACATTTTTATATTTGTACATGTACTACCAACACACTGACCAGCCAGTCCATTTAGGTGTTTTTTTTTCCCGGACCAGATGCTGCTGTAAAGGACTTGACTGATGGTAACTTTAGAGCACAGCAGAAGGAATCATAGGGTCTGTAGGAGAGGGTTCCTCTTGTTCTCCACAGATCTCTGATAGTGATGATTATTACCACCCATTACGGCAATGTGTCAAATGATGGCACCTGGGCTGAAAGCAAGGGATTGTATTTGGTACAAATAGTCACAACAGCTCTGCCTCTTTTTTCACTGGCTCAGTATTAAGGGATAGGAAGTTTAGCAAACTGTCCCTTTTTATCCACATGCGTATTTGTCAAATAACAAAGTTAATCTTGTTCAATTTTAGTATGGTCTCCATCATCTGCTGAAAGGTCCATCTGAAAGAAAGTGCTGCAAGTGCAATTTCAGAGATGATTTGAGTGTCTGTCAGGATGTTTTTATTAAATCAAAGTGTAGGGTTAGCTGTAATTTCTGTAATCTGTAATTCCAGGTGTTTATCTTCCTTTTTATTTACGAAAGCATTGCACTTACAACCCTGACAGGACACTGATATTGGACAATTCTGCAAAGCTTGCTGTTTGAATATTCAGTTCCTCTCCAACATGTTCTTTAACTCCCCCCCACGCAGTAGAGTTTCTGACCTATATCTCTGCTTCCACAGTTGCTTTGGATGGCCAGCCTCAACACGCCAGAGACGGACATCATGAAAGCAGAGGCGTAATGAGGGAGAGGAGGGCAGCCGGTGACCCATACTGGTCCTATTCAGGTGAGCTCTCGTGTGTGTACGCTGGAGTGTGTTTTTTTTTTTTTTGTCTTCATCTTCTGCTTTTTTTGTCTTGTTTATTATTTTAAATCTGCAGTTGAAATATTGCACTGTGCAAAGTGATTTGTTTTTTCGGATTGTTTTGGAGCCAATTGTGATCAACCACAAATAACTAGCTGGCTCCATCAGAAATGTATTAACCAAATAAGGATCAGACAAGAATGTCAACACATGGCACAAGGATGATGAAACATGTTGCTGTTTGTTTGTTTTCCAGCACACTTACACTGATTTGTATTAATGATTGGCATCAGAAGTACAGCGGGCCTTTCTGTGAAAACGCTCGATTTGTTGTTTAAATTCCTTCCTCCATTATTGATAATATACATGCTTTTAATGCCGAGTAAGTGCTTTGGGCTTGCCTCCTCGTCTAATTTCTCTCAGCCATCTACCTCAACAAATTGGACAGATGGATGGATCTGGCAGACCAAAGTTAACGTGCAGATGCAAGCTCTAATGGATGATTCATTATGTGCACTTTTATGCTTGTAAATATTCAGAGTACTATTAGTTTGCCTATGTGTAATTGAGCTGCAAACTTTGAGTGTATTTTTCCAGCGAATGAGGCAAATGGATGTTGAAATCTTTTTTTTTTTTCTTTTTTGACACCATGGAGGGGCAGCAGCTAACTTGCAAGAACTTGAAAGTTGTTTATTTCAAGATCCTAAAGGAGCCCACTCAGCAAAACATACATATTTTGTTAATATGATATGTCAGAGTAGGTTTAGTTAAAAATGCTGTTAACATTTTAATTAGCATCTATATCGAGATGACACCATCAACATTCTGATATTTTCAAAATATGGCTAGGATAATCTTGATATTTCAGATACTATGTGTATCTTATGTATATGCACAAACATATTTTTTCTTATGGATAAGAGCTCTGATGAGAATAAATGTTATGTTAGAGAGCTGCTTCACATTCAGGAATACACATTTGCAGTGGCGGAGACACTAGTGTAAACACACTCCACTACTGGCCATTGAGCAGCTCCAGTGGGAAATGGGGGTTATGTGCTTTGATCGAGGGCACCTCACTGGAAGAGCTCAGGAAGGGAGGAGCACTGAGTAAAATTATATTTACAGGTTCCAAGGTCCAGAAACACCACTTACAAAATAACTAACTCGCTTCTCCTGGAGTGTGTTGCAGCTCTGAAAATTATTATACCGATGGGATGTTTTATGTTCAGTATGGCTGTAATTACACCTTTTTAGTGTTAAAAAAATTCCAAATCATTGTAAAAATGATTGAGCTCTACTCACTATGGACTGAAGTTTGTTTGGTATTCATGTCATTCCTGATCGTGGTCTTCATCTCTCGCAGTTGTCCAGCAGAGCCACTGAAAGTGTGTTTGCTTTGACTATTCCAGCATGATTGCTTTTTCACTATCTATGAGGTGTGTGAAGCCCATTATGGGATTTGTAATAGCCTCAAATGTGGCCTTGTTTTCTGAACAATTAAATATACTCATGAGTGACTTCTGCTGAGATGGTAACCTCCTCTCAATCAGTTGGATAATAGATGAGTGGAGTGGCACTCAGCTGTATTTGTCCTTGGTTTATATATATATATATGTGTGTGTGTGTGTGTATATATATATATATATATATATATATATATATGTATATGTGTGTGTATATATATTTGTGTGTGTGTGTATATATATATATATATTTGTGTGTATATATATATGTATATATATATGTATATATATGTATGTGTGTGTATATATATATGTATATATATGTATATATATGTATGTATGTATGTATGTATGTATGTATGTGTTTTTATATATATGTATATATAGAGTAACATTTTAATGGATTTGTTTTTGAAGTGAGGTAGTCTACCTTTACTATAAACCAGGTATTAATGTAGCAATGTAATATTTCTGTTTTGTATTTCATCTTTATTGAGCACTGTATTGAAGTTGCAGTTCAGCTCTTTAACCTGTGTTGGTGATTTTTCTTTTAATTCCTGCTGGATTTGCCAAGAATAAACTAGGATCTGACCTTTAAATATAAAAAAACATTGGCTTTTCAAAATTTTGTTTCACAGTTACGATATTAGGCTTAGCACATTTTTTGCTCACATAAGTTACATAATAGCTGCAGGCTGTTATAACACATTTGTCTGGCATTCATGTAATATAATGTGCATTACCACATCCATGCAAATGTAAGAGGCATACTGGTAAATTTAAGAAGATAAGATCTCTAGTGTTTAAAAAACAAACAAACTTTGATGTGGGAAGGGCAGGCAGAAAATGAAGAGTGTATTAAGTTGAGGTTTGTGTAAGGGTTGGTACTAGACATCATTTAAGGTCTGTGCAGAGCACACATTCCTACCAGTCGAGGCAGCTGGCTGATTGTACTGAGAAAAAGAGAAGCATTGAGGGAACACAGAAATGTCTATTGCTTTGGAAAGGTAATTAGTGGCCAAGGCTGTGAATGGGGGACAGACAAGCGTGCCTTAGCAGCTAAATGGTTATTAAGGGCATTTGCTCTGTGCAAGTGAGTGTAAAAGAAATGCAATGCTCACATTTGTGGCCTGAAGCTAGAAGGTGCTAGTGCAAGACAGGCTTAAACTCTACGAGCCACATACAGATGTTACAGAAGAAAATCCCACCCGTTATTTGATGCAGACTTTTTGTGCATTGGACAATAGAAGGAGCTGTTGGCATAATGGGAAAAATGATCAGTTGTAGAAACTGGAACAAAAGCAAATGAATTCGTGTCACAGTGTAAATCTTTAATTTAGGCCTAATTCTCAAGTAATTTTTTTTTTTTTTTTTGGCAAAACTTTTAATGTTCACAGTTTATTATATTTAGATGTAATTGGTTTAGTCTTTGCATTATGCAGTGATATTTTTCTTTTATTGCAGTGATATTAATGTTGTCAGTATCAAAATAGGTGCAGTGCTTCTAATCATACGCCATTGTATTTTAAACAGTAGTCTAGTCCAGTGTAGAATATGGCACTCATTTCACTGAGGGCTCTTATCAGTCCATGACATGACACTTTCATGTGTGCTTTGGTTATGAACCTCAATGTAAGAGGCTTTGAAACCCACACCCTGAAATTTGATTAAAGGTTATTTAAGGCATACCGTGCATGTGTGTGTGGAGACATTTTTCATAAGAGGGATGATATCATACTCACCATAAGACTCCCACAGGAACAGGGCTATGCATCATTTTTCCCCTTTTTATATCTCTGCAGGTTTTCACGTCCTCTCTGTTAGTTCCTCTGGCTTCCTATATCAGTAGTTTTATGTTTTAGCTAATATAGGCAGTAGTTTACTTTTGATTGCACTCTGTTGATTTATTGTTCTAGTTTAATTACAGCACAACAGTTGGACTATCTTAATGTGCATTTGCAAAGGCATTATGCCTGATCCCCTCTAACACTGTGTAGAATGAATGAGAAAAAGGCAAAGAAATCAAGGTTAGACATATAAAACTATATGTAGATCTAAACCCAAAGATTACCAGCTAATGTTGTCACTTCCCTAATTCAGCTCTGCATAATGAAAATAATGCTCTTACTGCCCATAGTCTGAGAAATTTGCTTGTTGGGTAAAGATCAAATGACTGCACACTAGAAGAAAATAAAACTGCTCATATCCATATCCTGTGTATCCATTTGATGCACTGAGCGTCAAATGAATACACATCTCCTCCTGTCTGTTTTAGCAGTAGTCATGTATGTTTGGATGCAGCCCAGTCTGACAAGCTGGAGCAGCTACAGAAAAATCCTATGATTGTCTGATTCATGTGGATTGTATATTTTCCTCTTAGCCTGTTTTATTCCACTTCACTGAGGTTGCCGTGATCATTAGCAATCTTTCCACTCATGTCTCACATAATGAAGTGAATGAAGTGTCATTTTCAATCAATTGCTGTGTTGATCCAACTTAATTAGTACTTTAGAGGATACAAAGCAGGACTGGGTATCTCACTGTTGTTGATTGATAGGGTTGTTTGCTTTAGCTTTGAGTTACACCTTGATCCTACTACTCTGCAGCTATTACAATTGTGTATTCAGAATTATGTTATTATTCACTTAATTTTCTAAGTACATTTGTAATTGAATACATCTTTTTCCAGATGAATTTATCAGATGTGAGAAATTATGCTCAAGCACAAATTATATTGCTTATTTTAAAAAAAAATCTACAACCCTACAGTTATTTAAAGATGTGGACTGCAACATTTGAGAGTTTTTGGGTTGATTTCCGATGTGACTGTGCTTCTTAGAAGAGTTAGTTGGGTTTGACATGTTAAACCCTATGATTCATATAACCTTAAATTGGCTAGGTGCTTGTGAAGGCTGTGCACTTTGTCTCCTGTGACTTGACACCCCCCCTGAAAAGGCTGGAGGGAAAAGAGCAATGCCATGTTGTCATGGTGCCCGACAGAAGGAGCTCTGCCTCCTGAAGGTAATGAATCGAGAGGAGGATTGGTCCCGGTAGACCTCCGCGTACGAGAAGCACTTGACTTTAAAGCAGAGCTCCCTGACTGTACGGCCTTACTGTAGGGAATGCAAGGAGGGTAAAGGATGGAGCACTCTGCACAAAGATCCAGGGACAAGCTCCTGTGGGAAAAGGCTGAAACGTCAGTCTGAGCCATTATTTCCTACAAGGATTATAGGGGCGAGTTTTACAAGAGCGCTACAGATGTTGCAATGCTTTCATTAATGAAATCCAATTTATTGTAAATTATGTTTTGCTCTTGTTTGTTTCAGACAATCACATCACACATATTAAAGCTATTATATGTGTCTTTGTACTATTACCCAATTAGTAAATCAGGTTTCAGCCCAAATGACACACTTAGAATGGCACTAAAGTTAATGCTTCTGTGGCATTAATGTGGTTGACTAGACTTAAGAAGAAGCTTTCCAGTTATTATGACATTTTGCTACATGACCATAAAAACCCCTTTGTCATTCGAAGATAATGAATCAGTCAAATTAGTTCAGAGAAGGCATGCTTATATCTATGACAAATACAGTCCCCTCTCATAGAAATGGAACTCTCCGGTATTTAAATGACCACACCTCGCTTTGATTCTTCCCACATTTGTTCGGTCTCCCAGTTTGCTGATTAGTGAAGCCATGCCTCTACCTCCCTGGCTTCTACCTGCAAAGCCGTCTCTAGTTAAGTCTCATAGTAATAAGTCTGCTCTTGCTGTGGTCTGTGCCTACCCACGAGGGGATTATTTTGATTCCTTTTTATTTTTCAGATAGTACTTATTACCAAGACAGCTCTAGGTGCTCTTGTTTCTGATGCGTCATCCACATCTATAGTTAGTTCCAATCAAGGCAAATTATTTTTTATTTCGCTACTTGAAGACTGTAACTGCTGTGTTGCCAAAATTATAATTTGGAAGGTCATTGTCTCAGCTGCCACAGTCCTTTTTCCTTCTTTACATATTTAGAAACTCATCTAAAAATGCTTTGTAAATTACTTCAGCTCCATTACTTCAACTAGATCTTTTACTGCATTAACAACATTGGAAGTCACTACAGCCAGGGCTTGTCATTTGGATATGTATCAGTCTGCAAATGTGACTCCCCCTTTTTGATATGTATGATGTCTGTTAAGTTATGACTCCTGCTATGTTTGTTTTTTGTTGGCTCCTATGGAAATTTATTCTGCAAATATTCTTTAGGCTGGGTTAAAATTAGGTATAGTTTAGTACTTTATCCATTCTAGTACTGGCCACCACTCAAGGTTTTGTGTTCTCCAAACACAAAGCTACACATACAGTTTGTCCAGCTTCCATTCCGGGGCTTAAGGATGATACACTCGACCAGGCTATTAAAAGCATCATCCAAACACTTGTATACAAAAGCTTCTTGATCTCTATAACAAGCAGCTGTCTTATTGTCTACCAGCAATCCAATTCACCTCTCTGCAAAAGCAACTTAATCACATTCTGCACCTTGACTACCTCTTATACATGATAGGAGTGCATCGTGTGTATATGTGTGAGAGAGATACAGTATTTGTGTCTCAAGTGCTGTTTTCCTTCTCCTTGCATAGATTGTCAGACCTGTTGTGTTTGTGCAGTTGTGTTAAAACCTCGGGAGGACCTTTTGAACTCCTTCTGCATTCCCTGCTGTCTTCTGTAGTGGTTCTTTCTGGACTTGATTAATTCGGTCCTCCTGGGAGAATGGAGAGCAATTCATCTATCTTACACCTGCATTTACAGTCTCACCCATTCTCTGTGATGATGGAAACTTAACACAACATCATCTATATTGCTCCAGTCTTGCTGATGTGTTGTATCAACCTGTAGTTGTACCTGCACTCATTTTGTGAGAAAATGAGAGGTGCAAGAACACTAATTATTAAAAATGAATTTTGCTGGAGCCCAAGCTGACTCATTATTCATCTTGGTTATTGCTAGCAGTTTGGATCAGCTTCTCGTGTGCCAGAATTGGTCCATTTGTCTCTGTCAGGGGCGGGCCCTTGACAGATGTGCCAATATGGCAGCTGAAGTTCTGTGCTAGGGGAGAGGCATCTTAATTCTCCATGATGTATCACGCTGGCAGCAACCAATTTAGCAAAATTGAGCTCCAAATCATCTTACTTCCCACTGCCTCTGACAATCTGTTTCCTTTCTCTAAACGAGGTAAATATATTAAGGACGAAAATAAATTAGGGATTCCAGCGCCCTGAGCTAATACTGTATCAGTGAGTTTTTGTTGGAGTTGATTGTTTGTATTGTCACACTGGAATGTCCAGAGAATATTATTGTGGGCTTCTGCCACCAGGATGTGTAAACGCCTGGCCCCGGCATGCATTAACTATGATAAATAAATTCTGAATGTTCTTAGTTTCCCTCTTTATGGCAGATAGATTTGTTAGATGGACAGGTTCGTTGTGGGAACCTAATTAATTTTATTTCAGGTGTCACATGGTGCTGATGTGCCTCGTGGCAGGATATTAGGCCTTGTTGGTGGCTTGGGTCCAACTTAATGGATGTGGACATGCTCGGCCTGCTGGGATTGCAATATTGAGGAAGTGTGAGATTGCCAGCCCACAGGTTTCCTCTCTAATGCGGTTATGCTGATGAGCTGGAATGAGCAAGCTAGCAGCTCAGCAAATTTTTAAATTCATAATCATGATGACTTACTTTGTAATGAGTACATATCCCGCCAGAGGTGAGGAGTTAACGGTAGGGGGCAAGGCCTTAATAGGGCTGTAATGGCCCAATGTTGAGGAAGTGGAATGCTTTGCTTGGATTATAAAACAATGTTTGACTGATTATTATATGTTGAGGTGCTATGAGGTATGTTGATCTAAAATAGTACTTGGAAGTGCAAGCCACTAAGTAGCAACTATATAGAAGCAATAGATGGCCTGTAGAATGGCATCACTTGATCACTGACATTTCCAGGCTTGTTAGATCGTTTTTCCTGTGCTACTATCTCTATTTTACTGAATTACACCGCTAACTATTGATTTCTGTCTGGATTCTAAATTATAAGGACACTTGCTGTGTAAACATGTGGCCATTGTTGTCCCTGCTTAGCTTGCAGAACAGCAGCAACATGGAAGAGTAATGGCTGTGAAAGGGGGTGCGCCGAGCTTAGAGAGGGCGGCTGCTCAGGGTGGTTCAGGCCTTTTCTTTTGCGCTGTGGGAATTTTTAGTTGATATGGTTTGATTTAGAAGTCTTGTAACTGATCAAAATAAGTGCATTAGTGCATAAAGTCATTTGATATGGAATTTGATGTATCATTCATTTTCTTATTTAATAGTTGCAGTGTAAAGCTAGTTAAAATCAAGTAGTAGATATAATTAGGAGTGACCTGGACCATAATCTCTCTGTAAGCTTAAAGAGTAAAATATTGATTTATAGCGATGTAGCTTCATCCACTCAAGGTAAGTAGGAGAAAGATCACTCAGGCCTGTCATCTTTTGTCTTGTAGGCTCTCATGACTCATTTAAGGGGGAGCTCATATACCTGCGAGGGGTAATAAATAATGTACATGTATCATGAAGTATTGGGGTAGAAGCTGTTTTGTGTGCTGTAAGATGTGTGATAGTCTAAAGCTGTTGTGTAATGTGCAAACATTTACTATTTCATTTTCAAAGCACAAAATAATAATAATAATAGTAATAATCCTCAGGTTGTAGTCCAGTGTTTCTCTGAAATATAAATGGATTCCTTTCTTTTTTCACCTCACTTTCTCTTTTAATATATTTTTAGCCTCAATCTGCATAGACAAACTTTGAATCCGGAGGACTAAGGACCACTTTGTTAATTATCCTCATGCACACCACTGCCAGTGCTATTTTAGACATAAGCTCCTTTTGTAACATCACCAAGCTCTTATTTTCATTTGATAAGGGTTGTCACATAAGCTGGACTTTTTTACGCATTGTAAGAGGAAGTGCAACTGGAGTGCAACTAGACATGCAGCTAAGCCAGACGAGACGTGTGGAAAACTGTTTGTGCTTGTTTTCATTTTTAATTTGGAGATTTTTCTTTTTCTGTTGTCCATACTTTGTAGAGACCTGCATACAGCCACATTAATAGTGAAATGAATTTCACTAATCTTGCCTAGCATCCACCTCTCCCCTGGAATCAATTTTCTCTTCCTCTATGTGAAGCCCCCACCTTCCCACCATTCTTTAATTTCCCTTCTCGTCTATCTTTCCTAATGCTGGCCACATCTCACTTCTGAGCAGAGGTTTGCATGGTGATGCTTTGGGGGCAGTGAGGAGGGTGAGACACAGACTGGATTAAGGCTGGATTTAAAATGGCTGCTCGCTGTGCTTAGCCCAACACTCATCTGGGGATGTGGTCATGTGCTATCCTGTGATTTGTGGCCTAATTAGCAGTTTTGGGGTACCCAAGGCTAAAAAACCTCCACTGCTTCTCACTCAGCAGCCTTCACTTTTTATTTCTTCCACTCTGGCTCCTCTTTTTATCTACTGACTGTGTGCATATGTACATGACCAATCTCCTGCTCTCAAGCTATAAAATACAGGCAAAGTAAACAAGCAATAGACACGAGGGTTTAGCTGTGTTGATGGATGAAGACTTCTCTCTTCTCTGTGCACCACTTTATTACTGCTGGCAAAACTAAATACATGCCTTCTGAGTTCAGGTCAACATGCACAGGTGCAAATCGGAATCGTAATGTAGCTGAAGGTGATGTTTACTAAGCACAGGTCATGCTTAAATTCAACATGTCTTCGGCTAATGACTGCTTTGCATTAAGTTTTCTTTTTACGGTCATGAACTCTTCAGAGTGTTGATTCACCAAAGACGGATGCAGCCATTAAAATGTGTGGACCTCGTGACCTGTCCTTACCATTACGCTCAGACCCCAGGTATGCAGCAGTTCCACTTTCTACCCTGTGAAACAGTTTTATTACACATTTGTTTATTCAATAGAGTTATTAGGACTGCGTGGAGGTTGTATGCCATTAAATGGTGCTGCACTTTTCCCTCTGCCATCCCTTCATATATGATTGCATTTTGATAGCCCTCTGACTGCACAATAGAGCTAGGAATGGTAAAGCTAATAGCTAGAATTTTGCCATTGGCATACTGCAATTAATTGTTCTTCTTTCTCTCCTGCTCTCATTGAATTTCTGTCCTAGTGTGTGAGTGGATGTGTGAACATCTATATATTTCTATTTAGAGTAGTAGATTAATACAATCACTCATTAGTCTTCACAAGTATTGCGATGCCAGGACATCTCAGCATCAGCCTGAGCACTAATGTCTGCTTGGTCAGAAAGATTGAAATAATTTCATTCATAGCTCATATCTGATATTTCATGCATGCCCAAAGTGCCAGGCGCTTCTAATACATTTTGGCAAGAAATGAGTCTCAGTATTATAGTTTATTTAAGAGAAAAAAAAAAATACTTGAACGTTTTCCAGTCCCCATAATATAAATCTGGCACTTAAGGAATAACCTTAATGCAAAGCTGTAAATAAAAGCTCTGAACTATAAATACATTTCGAGATAACATGTCATCTCAGTTTTCAGTGTGTAGGATGATCTCTCCCACCTCCATCTGCTGACTGTGGCTAATAGTCTTCTTAGTGGGGACCTCATGCTGTGGGGTCATCCTGACAGGCAGGTAAGTGTGAAGCGCCTCGGTGTCTCACAACCTTTGTCCCTTAGGAGGCCGCAACCTGTCTGTCTCCTTATGCTGTCCTGGTTTACGGCTCCACAGTGACCTACAGTCCACTCATCCGTTATGTCCCTCCTCAATTCCAGGTACGAGCGCCTGCTGACAGGTGTATATACTGTTCTGTTATAGCAGTACTCCTATTGGATATGTGTTCTTATGACAGCCTAATAACACGAGCGCAATTTGTTTATTTTGCTTCAAGACAAAGAGAAAATTCCCCAGAGACCCTGCTCTGACCTCTATCCTACTGAACTAAAATGGTTTGGACTTCCCCACCAGCATTATCATCATTAAAACTCTGCACTTTCAGTAATGGATCCAAAAAGGACTGTGTCTTTTGTAATAGTCAGGTATTTAAGTCATAGCTCAGTGGAAGTTTCCAGAGCCAAAGGAGAGATAATTAAACTAATGGACGGAGCTTCATAGATGGAATATGAGTATGTGTCCATTCAGAAAGTGGTGAGGGCTCAGGAAAGATACGGTGTTCTCTGAAAAGAAGTGTCACAATAGGAAATGATCAAAAGGCCAATGTGACAAATTAGAGGCTCCTTCTGTCATTTTTTTTTTTTGTTTTTTACAGAGCTTGTATGCTCTTGCACAGTTTAAAGTGGACCTGTAAATGGTTAATTTTCGAGAAAAGATGATCTTAACCTGGCTGCTTTCTCTGCTGTCCTCACACTGTACCTTATCATATCTACTCCAGCCTGATCTCCATTTTAAGGGTCCTTTGCTTTGAATAATTACTGAAACACATATTAATTATCCCTAATGTAATTTAGACTGTGATATGAATACAATTGTTTTTCCTGATATTAAAATGTCTGTCACAGGACCAGCTGCAGGACATTTATGAGTGCTGAGGTTAGCGTCTGTGCTTCCCACAGTTAGCTGATATGAAACAGTTGCCCTTGGACAAAGCAGACTAATGTACCGTCACTAATCAGTGTTTCACTTTGCAGCTCTACAGAGGAGATCAGTGTTCTGCCCGACGGAGCGCTCACCTCTCTCCACTGTTGACAATTAGCAAGAGGTTTCAGTATACTGATGCAAAGTTGGAGTGGTGTCAATGCACACTGAAATGCAGAGGGGGAGAACCCAAGAGAGGAAAACACTTTTTGTACCATGTGGAAAAACAACTTTTTAATGTGCGGAAATGCAACTATTAAATTTCGAAGCGAAAACATTTATTTACTCACTTTATTTACTTTAATTATGTATAACCTCCCTCTCTGCAAACCTAGTCATTAGCCAGACAAACATAAGGTTTATAATCTGGAGCCAAATGAACTAAATTAGGGGGAATCATGTTAAGACAGAGTCTTTTATATCAAATTTGGCAGTTTTGAATTTCTGGTACTCTGCTCATTTGAGCTAAATCTGAAAACCTCTGTAATGGAGATGGTATAGTTAACATATGTAAAGTTTTTCTGTAAAGCCTTGTTACAAAAAACATTAGAGGAGCTACAAATTACGGCCACTTAATATTAGTATATGTCAGAATGTCTTTTGAAACATGGATCGCCACATGAATGTCACAGAAACTCAGTTGCACAGTTGGAATATAATGAAGCTATTATGTATAAGTTCTCACCGGCTACTTTTCATAACAGTTTTTAAAAGCTAATTGAGTTCACAGCAAAGTTTTCATATGATTCTCACAATGTTAAGCCATATTGCTCACTGAGATGTTAATTATGCGGTTGCTGAAGCCTTTCCAACCACATGATCTTAAGAAGGGGGTAAATAAGGATGTTTACATACTGCATCAAATATACATCATATATTGTGGGTACTATTCCAACAAGCTGATTTTTCATTCTTTGAAAAGTTGGTACTAGAGCTAAACTAATTATTTTGTGGACTTAAGTGTAGAGTCTAGCAGTTTGATCTGCCAAAGTTAGCTGTTCACCTGCTGCCTTTTCTTCTGTCTCATGCATTGCATGTGACAGAACAACAGCTGTGCTGAGAGCCAGAACAGACGACATGAGGTGGCTCTGTGCCCTTTTTGTCTTTTTGGACCATGCTACATAAGTTAATTGTACACCCTTCATTGTATTCAAAAATTAAGGTTCACACTTAGGTTTGTGTCTAATATGGCCTGGAGGTGTTGACATACCCTGTGTTTGGCCCATTTTCATATGCCAACCAAAGGGTCAGGGCAGGTTTAGGCATTATTGCAGTTTTCCATTCTCTACAATACTGATTATTTCGATAATTTTGTCATTTCCTGCTTTGTATTTTACACATTTAATACAACCTCCGCGGTGTCATTGTATAGTTTTGAGGACGCTGAGCTATCAAGGTTCAGCAGACACTTCAGAAACGGCACTGGTTAACACAGATTGGGTAAGAATGAAGATGGTAAATGTGTGTCAGATGAGTAGTGCGCTGACTGTCCAGACGTTTCTCTATTTGTAGGTATGTTGGCTTGGTGCCATCCTGAAGGGGGAACTGTTAAAGGTTTTGAATTGTAGAGGAAGCTCTTCCTCATAGGACAGAATGTATTTCTGTCCCTCATTTTCTTTACACAAGGTCCTGGAGATTATTTTTACAGACTAGGGGATGTTGTACTTATGCAGCGGCCAACACCCAAGAACAGGAAGCCACAGTTTCTATGAAAGACCACGAGATGGAAACGGATAGCGCCAAGGGAAAACAATATTTTGGCTGGAGCTCATTCTGGTGGCCAATTAGACCCCAATGCCTGTATGATTTACCACTTCCTCTACCTGCTTTTATGTGTTTGGGGCTGCTGTGTGGAACACAATGACCCGTGATTAAAGATTGAGCTCAAACTCTGAGACGGCCATGGCGCCATTCTTATCAGATGCCTACTGCTCAGAACTCAGCAGGACCACCTGAAATCAATGGTTGAATGCTCCATAACACTGGACAAACATGTATGAAGCTTTTATTTGAAATACTCTACATACAGCCAGTACAAGTAAATGTTAAATAAGGTTTGTAAAATCAAATTTATTACATGAAAATTTATTTTGGAGCGGCAATTACAGGTTTTGCATAGGTTTTTCGAACCCTATTATAAAAATCCATTTATTTTATTATATTTTATTGAATAGGTGACATGAAAGCTTTAAAGATATTAGAATTGCTTGCGATTGTAGATTTGTAAAGTCCTGTTAACACACCGATGTAGGATTTACAGTCAAATAGTGAACTTTGAAATATTAAAGGATTTGAAAGCAGTAGCTGTGTGTTAAGAGCCTTTTGTCTTGTGAAGCGTTTACTGGGACACATTGTACGGAGGCAGAGACGGATGGATTGTTTGTCTTTCCCTCCACCCTCTCCTGTAGACATAGGCTGGAAGTGAAGCCCGGATCTTGAATGGCTTGGGCGGACTGAGGGGTATGAGGTCACCCTGTTAATTGCATAATGAAACATGTCTAGTTTAAGATAACGTCTCAAAGACACTCTTATGTAACCTAAGGACTTACTTTTTGTTTTGGTGAATGGTTGATTAAATCCGTTAAATTATTAAAACAGTGATGCATGTTTTAGGTTTTGAGCCTGAATTGGGGTCTTAAGGTATTCATGTCTGTGCTGACTAAAAGTGACATGCTGATAGTCTTTGGAAAAGCATGACAATGATCCTTAATGTATGTAACGTCAGCCAAGGATTTCTGGGGCACTTCAGATGAAACCAACTTTTGACCAGTCAAGTACTTTGACCTCAGTCCCAATGAACTTGTGTTTTATTTGTTCTTGAAGCATAACATCAACCTACTAAGTGTCTGAAATAAAATATGAACAGGAAATAAAATGCCTATATGTCTGGGTTTTTACCCTCAACCTGCCATCAGCTATTTGTGCTACACAATATTAAACAGCAATCTTAATGTAATCTTTGTGACTTGTCTCAACTTGTAATTTCATCTTGAAGAAAAGAGCTAGAACTTCTACCCTTATTATGCGGCTGCGTAGTCTGCTAATTAAATCTCAGATTCACTTAATGAAGTAGATGTATATTGTTGCACCCTATTTTGATGTCTCTGTTTAATTTTAGTCTCATCTCTCTTCTCAGTTTCATCCTGAGAACTGAAATTTACGAAGTTATAATATATAATTATTATTTTATAATTTAGAAACAATAGTAAAGACTGAAGAGCATGTTGATGTTTTTTAAAAAAAAGACATCCTTATACTGGTTTGTAATCCAGACCACATAAACTGAGACAATATCAAGAACATGACCAAGATAGAGCAAAGTTGAGACAAGAACAAGACCAGTCTGTAGTCAAAGGAAGGGCATGTATCCAACTACTATTAATAGTTACACATGGATATGATTGATAGGGGCAAAATCATGGACCAACCCAGTTAATGTTAACTTTTTATACTCTAGTTAATACATTTTATTTTGCCTGTCTCATTTTTGTTTACAAAAAGCAAATGGATTTTTGGAACTGTAATTATCAAATTATACCCTTCAATTTCCAAAACAACACCAACACAAAGGTACATCTCCTAATATATGAGAGTGATTAGTTTTTATGCACCACACTACATGACGGAAAGGAAACTGAGCTGAACTGGCAGGCAACTGAAATTATATAGTGTGTGTGTGTGTGTGTGTGTATATATTCATTCATCATCTGAAGCACTTTGATCTCGAGAGGGTCACAGGGGTACTGGATCCTATCCCAGCTACCTATGGGTGAAGGAGGGGTACACCCTGGACGTGTTGCCAGTTCATTGCAGAACTGACATATAGAGACGAACAACTTTTTTTTTTGGTAGTTCTTCTTGGTTCAACTGGACTGGTTTAGCTCTTTTGAAAATGTTTCGTCTCTCATCCAAGAGACTTCTTCTTTCTCTAAGTTCAGTTCAGAACTAGTCCAGTTGAACGGAGAAGAACTACCAAGAAGAACTGGGCAAATGAGAACCTACACGGACAAAAGAGACGAACAATTAAACACTCTCCCATTCACACTTATGGGCAATTTTTAGCTTAAACAATTAACCTATCAGTGTGTGTCTTTGGACTGTGGGAGGAAGCTGGAGTACCTGGAGAAAACCTACACAAACATGAGGAGAACATGCAAACTTCACACAGAAAGGTCCCCCCTGGGAATCGAACCCAGGACCTTTTTGCTGTGAGACGAAAGGCCTTTTTGTCTGAGAATGAACAGAACCAGAATAAAAACAAGGTTACTAATGAGGGGAGATGAAGTTCTTCAAAACGCAAGCTTGAGATTGATCTTCAATACTACTTTACCCTTAAAGACTGTTGCTTAGATAGCCATAAACTGTTTCTATTGTTTCCCTTAAAATATGCAAAAATTGTTTACCATTATAACAAATAACTCATGTTTCTACTACATGTTAAAGGCATTTTACAGCTGCTGTTTTCTCCTGGGAAGGTTCTATTTGACTTTAGTCTCCAGATAAGGCTGTTAAACTTGTAACACCTACCACAATATCTTTGCTTCTGTGTTGATTTGAGGAAAAGGTAGAATTAAGTGCCTCGTGATAATCTGCGTTGCTTGCGATTGCTTGTCAGTTAGTGTCATTCTGTCTGGCATATCACAGAAAGATAATGGTACTCTACAAGGCAGCAGATTATAAAGTGCCTGTCCAGCTGGTTTGTGTTTGGACTATTTTTTGTCATCCAGCAACAGTTACAATCTTTCTGTCATTTTGTAGTAGGAATACACAGCATTTAAAATGGTTTGACATTAGATTTTTTTTTCTCTTTGCAGCCCTGTTCTTTTTTAGAAACTGCTGGTAACAGGTAAAGTACATTATGTCAGGGAAATACAGGTCAAATCCTTATTTTAACTTGAGGCAAGGTGCTGTCTGTACAGTAAATGGTTGGGTGGACTACCGAATGGGCATTCACACAGCCTTTTCCCACCATAACTCCATGTTATGGCCTCATCACATTCTACGTAGGCTGTGATTATGAACTCCACTTCAGATAAGACATTTAACCTCCACTTTGCTCTTCATTACATTTGGCTTGAGGCATTTTAATTGTTCATTAGATTACCATGTAACGCTTGAGAGAAAGTGTTAGATGGGAGGAAAAAATCTTGATACTGGTCTCCATTATTGGCTGTTTTCAGAGGACTACTCATATCTTTTTTGGTTGACTCACAGGACCTTGTACCAATTTCTGAAAAATAGACTCTTTATTAGGGGCAAAGCTTTAGAACTTAACTAAATGTCAAGTTAAAGCCAAAGCACACTGTGTCTCATTTAGTGGCAGAAAGCTTTTTTTTTTTTCTTGAAAACTGTAACTGTACATGAAATTAATTTGGCTTACAACCTTTGTGGCAGGCAGAACTCCAGAGCCTTTTTTGGTGTGCTGGAGGCATAATTGTGGTGTTTGTTATGTTTGTAGAGGATGATAGATGAATGAATTTCTTCCAAACTAATAAAGAAGATTAATATCTAAGTGAAGAACCACTTTGGGCCACCCCATGAAGTGTTAAAAGGCCTGGAAATCAGACTCATAATTGAAACTGAAAAGACAGAATCTGTTAGCAAAACTTGTGTCTTATCGTATCAGTCATCACCAAAGTGTAGCTGCCATCCTGTTATATAAAAACCAATTTAAAGTTGCGTAATATGGGTCAGCAAGTGACCCGCAACATCAGCAAAAGGGAGTGGAACTTCAAAATGACTCTTGTGGAGTTTCATTTTGATGGTCGAGATAGCAGGGGATTATTGATGATCCACTGGATCTGATGATTCATTGGATCTTGTCTGCTTTTTATGTCACTTTGGCTTCGCCATAACACTTGGGGTGAAAGTAGTTATCTTATCTGTACCCCCTGGCAGCTATCTCCCAGAGCAGCCAGACCTTTGATCACCTGCCACAGTGGGTGTCTGCAGTAACTCCAAGGAAGCTGATACTGTTGTACTTGTGGATTGAATGGCGGAAAGTTACACCCAAAGGCCTAGCATTTATCATATGTATCAAATGTTGCAGTGTTGCCATAAACCTACAAATGTGATGGGTATTGTGTGACAGATAAACAAATAAAAGATGTAAACAGACTATGTGGTCAAGGATGAAAATGATCAGTCTTTTCTCAACATGTAAAAGTCATTCAGTAAGTTGTATTGAAAAGATTTGTATTATAAGTGTAGAACACACTTATGCATTCTATGAACTGATGTTTTGTTTATCAACGAAATTAGAATCTTGCCTATTTTTGCCAAAGGAAAACCAAGAAATTAAAATGAGTTTTAATGCTCACTTTAATGTCTGCTACCGTTTTTAGTAATTAATATTTAAACAAAGTCTGCTACATGACTAATGTGCGGAGGCAGATGTTTTGGCCCAGATGTGGGAACAGCTATAGTGTAACATCCTGTTCTGTTCCATGGCTTTTTCTGTCATTCCTCTCAGAGTGACTCAAAGATGCATTGGCTATAGGAAAACAATAATTTGCCCTGCTACATTGTATTGATATTTTGTTTTTTTCCCTGCCACTTCTAGTCTACCTCTGTTAAATTTTATTACTTTAATCCCTTCTGATTGGAAACAGACAGACTGAAAAAGGAACTGTATAATGTTGTCTAACTTATTTTTCATTAATGCCGCCTATTTGTTACTGTTCAGTATTACGGTGTTTTAGTTCCAGACTACCTCTAAGGATAAATGTTTATGGCAAAGATTACACTGTATTAAATAATCTTCATATACGGAGAGAGGTTGAGGAGCTCTTCAGTAACAGATACTTATAAGAGTTCTGACTAAACATGAATCACTTGCTTGGATGTCATAATTTCTCTCCCAGCTCTGAGCAAAATACAAAGTATTGGTTTTTCTTGTGTCTGTCTTCAAAAGTGAGAACCAACTCAAAGCACAATCTTTGATTCTTGCCACTGCTTCTGTTGACCACACGAAAGGTCAAATAAATGCTTTTTTTAATTTAATAAAATGTAACTGAAGACTCATTCATGGAGCACCTTCTCTGTCACCTTTCATGATCCCAAAGGCCTTCACTCATTGTTAGAAACAGTGTATACTATTGACTTTTTTTTTTTTAGCACCTGCTTTGTTAGATGTTATTTATTAAAAAGGTTCTTGGACTATGGTAAGTAGATCACGAGGACTGGAGCCTGCAATTATTCACTTATTTTTCTAATTTCTGTTTTAAAATATCTTCCTCACATATTCTCTCGCTCGTCTTTGAAGCCTTCTGAGGACATTATAGTTTTGACCTTCATGCTTCATTGGTAAATGAGTTGCCTCGTTCAAAGTAGCCAGAGAAGGAGGAACCGCCTTTGAAAGAGTCCCCTATAAATACAACTCACACACGCATAGAAGATGTATAAGGGTAATTTATTTGCTAGTAATGTTTTAAATTCATGATTCACAATTCACTTTCAGCATTCACTTTCATTTTTCTGACGGTTTCCTTCGCCGCGTTGAAACTTTTAAGATTAACAGTCTATTTAATATATTTAAATGCAGTGACTGACAAGGAAAAAGACTCACTTAATGTCACATTTTGTGGGTTTGGCAGCATGACCTCATTTAGACACGGCAGTAGTCAGTCACCAAAATTGGCTGCCCCAATTTTGCCAGGATGATTTTCCTCACTATGTTTGTAGTTATGTGCAGGGTGATACAGTATCAAATATATTCTGGCACATTTACACACACAGTTATGAAGGCTGTATTTTTTCTCTGTATTTTTCTTCTGGGCTTACTCATTGTACAACTAAAAGGTGCATCTTGAGATTGTTCCACTTTACACAGACAATAGGTAGGTGTTTATGACACTATAGCGTAGTGACTGAATCTGTAAAGTGTTGACATCCTTAGTCGCTTTTTAGACCTGAAGCAGATGAAGTCTGTTGTCACTGTTGAACACTCACAATTGACATTCTTCGGTCGACTAAAGCTATGCTCTTCCCTCAGTTGATTCAGCTGTGCACTGAGCTCTCTCCCTTTCCCCCCCATCACATTCTAGCCATTAGGTCACAGAGCTGCCAGGAAGCATGTAAAAGGTTCTACGCGACACACAGACAGTGGAAC
This sequence comes from Sphaeramia orbicularis, assembly GCF_902148855.1. Taxonomy (NCBI): domain Eukaryota; kingdom Metazoa; phylum Chordata; class Actinopteri; order Kurtiformes; family Apogonidae; genus Sphaeramia; species Sphaeramia orbicularis. The sequence continues at coordinate 32,730,706 of NC_043961.1, read as the reverse complement.
GAAGTGATGCTGGAAGGAGGGACAAAGTCTGTCAGTTTGTTTTGTGAGAGGAGCTCTGGCAATGCAGTTTACCGCAGATATGCTTTAATATGGTTGTGTTCTGAGAGACTAGTACTGTGGAAGAGGAGATGGTACATGGAAGAGTTTATTTTTTATAGAAGTCAGTTCGTCTTTCCACAGTAGAGCCTCCATCCATGCGCAGAAGTTGTTTAGATGTAGGTGTGGGCTTAACTAATACAGTATAACAGTGATCTGTTTTGAAATGCAGCGTAGTTCAGTTCCACCCACACACCTACTCACGCTTTGCCATGCAGGAGGAGGGGGATAAAGGTTACGTGAATAAATTAGACTTGAACTGCAGTATTTGGAAAAGTAAACAATACTTTGACCAGATGAATTCCACTCCTCTCAGGTTATATTCTTTTGTCCCATAAGTAACAAACATATTAACATACTTAATTTCTTTCTCCCTCAGTCTTGTAAGATGCCTATTCACATTCAAACCTCAGTGAGATCAACAGTTTTCTCCCACTGCATCACGCCATAGTTTCCTGATGAAGCTGATGAAATAAGATGTAAATTGGTCAAAATTCGGATAAAAATGATTAAAAACACAAATTGAACAGGAAGGTTAAACAATAGGCTGAGGCTGATGTTTGCAATAGATCGTATTTAATGCTTTGTTTTCTTATCTTGATGTATATTTTATCATCTGAGGATTTGTTTCAACTGTGCAATCGATATCACAATTTTAACTTAATTTATGGCTTAAAAATGTTCAAGTCTATACTGGGGGATGGAGAAAAAAAAAAGTATATCCAGCAGTTGACTGATTACCTTCTTCTAAGACATGGACTCGAGCCCATCCTGGTCCGTACAAGCCCAGAGCTCATTATTGTCTAACCTGGACATTTGAAACTCCCCGGTGTTGCAGTGTGTGCGTCTCCACCATCTGGAGTGTTATCAGCATATTGAAACTGACAGCAGGAAGGGTGTTCAAAATGTTATTCGATGCTCCTGCATTCACTGAAGAGATTCTGCAGCAGCATACACAGCTTTGATCTGACTTGCAACTTTTCTATCAAATAAAGCTGTTGTGACCCTTCTCAGAGCTGGTCACTCTGAGCCCTATATCTATGGCTATGTTTTGTTTTCACTGCTACCACTACATATGGACTTATGGCCGTCACTTTTTTATTTATATATTTTTTTTAGAGTGCTTGTGTGCCAGTTCTGGGAGGTCTGCCAGGCAGCATACAGCCTGGACGCTTTCTCTGAGGGACAAAACGGAAATGACAAGCCAATCGCCATTCTGTCAGCATTGCCATGGTAGCACAGGCACGGCTGTTTATCCCAAGGTTAATGGGATGACGGCTGGAACTGAAATTGCCAGACGGAGAGAAACATGTGCCTGTTTTACTTAAAACAAGAGGATAACACAGAGTGGTGTCACATACACAGAAGTGAGCCCAGATCCCCTCGGATTACCAAATAGAGTGACACATTATAAACATCACCCAACCTCTGCTAACATCGGTCATAAATGACTGGATAGCAGGCCTGGTAAGATTTCTGAAAATTTTGACATAAATAGTTTGTCTACTCTGGCTACTCTGAAAGAAATCATCTTAGATATTTATTTTCTGTCCTACATGTTGATTTGTCATTTTAAAAAGTTACAGCAAGTAAATACCATTGAAGCAGCTTTTGACAACCAGTATTAATAAAGGCTGGGTATGGGCCAAATGGACACTGGCCAGACTGCCAATATTCATTTATTTTTGTAATTAAAGATTGTCACTTCCAACTGTTAACAGATGACAAGAGGAATTAGTCTAAACTCTTTATTTGGGCTGTTTTTCATTGGATCAATTTGACCATAAATATTATGAATTATGGACTTATTATGAATTGCATACTATCAAAGAGAGATCTGCTCTAAAGTACTGTACAGATGTATTTACCACAGTTGGGCCTGGGTATGAAGCTAAATACTAGACCAAACTGGTTGATTGGATCTTAAAACTAGATGTCCCATTTCCACTCAGCAGAAGAGAAAAAGTGAGACTATCAAAGCCCATAACTGAGAATGTAGTGATTCCATTCCCCCTGGTGGCAGTAATTCACCTCTAAACTTGTTTGATATTAACATTAGATAATTATAATGATATCTTTAGTGCTGTAGAGATGGGACTGGCTATGCAAGACTATAGCAGCATTCTAATCAGGTTTGCCATGACATTTTTTTCTCCCGTGCCATCCATGTGTTTCATTTAATTTATTTCATCGGCCTCAAATCTCCCATGTTTCCACAATGATGCAGTTTTATTCTCGCATGCTGTCAACTCCAAACGGCATATGAACTTTGTAGTAACCAAATGCATTGTGCACCAAGCAGTACCCTACCTCCTTTTTTCTGTTAGTTTGTTTGGGTCATTTGTAAGAATATCACATATCTAATTCATCATATTAACATGTTGCTTATTCCTGATGCAAAACAAGTTGGATTTAGTATAGTGATGCTGATTCCATCCATGTAGAACACTTTTAATGCACTCCAACCTGTTTTAATGACAAATATCAGCTCAGTTCACCAAACACAACAGCAGCTCTGTATAATATGCAATATAATGCGCTACAAAAAAAAAAGGGTTCCAAAAATAAAATATTCGCACCTCTTTTTCACTGTGTTAACAAATATAGCAAATTACCATCTTCATAATGGTAGGATTGCCGCAGGGCTGTTGTTTTGTGCCGTATTATATTTTGCAAGTTTCTTTATTATATCTAACCTCTGCATATTTCCTTGTCGTGAGCACAGATGATGCAAGAGAGAGCTTTGCATCTTCAGGCTAAAACACAGTTAAATAAATAAGTTAAAAAATCTTCTTTTCTTTTTCATACCTCCACTTCAGGAAGAAGATCATCATTCAGCCTCTGAAGTGCATATAAATCATTGAGAGTATTTGTAGCCTTTATAATTAAAATAAGCTGCTGTGTAAAATTCCAACTGGATGTCAAGTATCTGTGTTACTGTTAACAGTTACGGCTGCTGAGAAATAAGGTACTCTTTTATAATGACAACCCGTAGCTAGCCTCAGAATGTCTTGCATCATGATTACAGGTATCCACTGTATTAACCTGCTAATGAGACTGAAGTGCCTGATGAAATTGGAGATGTAGATCGTGATTCAGTGGTTTGGTTCCAGGCTGTGCAGCTACTTAAGGCGACCTGAGTTTCCTCTGCACTGGTGACATCTGATAAATTTAGCTAAATAATGTGTTATTCCTGGAAAGTAAGCTCTAACAGTAGTAATTAATTCACTCATTTTGTTTGCTATGTGAAATTCCAGATAGCGACTCTAAATTGATTTTCACCAGAATTAGTGTGTCATGCAGCAGAACCATTTTCTGGATGTAGTTGCAAATGTGGCATGTAATGTTTTAGATAAATCAATCTGCTACAATTTAGAACATGTACTTACTTTTAATTTGCCCATTGCAGCAGTACAGAGTGACAGGGCTGCAGTGGGAAAGGCTTAACCACGAGGATTATAGTGATTCTGATGGATAGCAATGAGACAGATTAATCGACTGCTGTGCAACCCTCACTTATCTGATTTTAGTGCAGCTCCTCCCTTTCTGTTCTTGACCGACAGAATTATCTGTCTTGCAGTAAACGGTATGTAATGTGTGACTAAATGGAAAATTAGCCGAAGATTACACTTTTTATTTCAACAAATAATAAAATAAGTGTCTTACAAGGCATTATAGTGGGTTCAGTACCATGTTTATGATGTGATTAAAAAAATGACACGCGTCCTAGTTTATGTATTTTCACATCCTCACTCTATACTTGCTCACACTAAGGAACAATAAATCTGGGTCTGTTGCTGTTGTAATTTCCTTTCATGTTCTTAGTCAACAACTAATCTGTTTCCATACAGCTAACCTATGGAATTCATTATTGTTCCAAGATGTGTCACTCATGTTACTGGAGGCCCTATATATTTCAGTAATATCTGAGAAAGGTTTTTGTTTGTTTGCTGCAATTCACTCAGGAGAAAAAAGAAGAAAAGCAAGAAAATGGAGCTTGAATTGCCCACTAGAGAGCCAGAATAGTTCTGTGTGTTTTATTTATTTATTTATTTATTTTTTTATTGTTGGTAGCCCACATAGCACACTTTGTTGGTTAGGGGAATGGTAAATGTTCAAAGCAACTCAAGGCATTGCACTTCAGACAGCTCTGCCAGCAAGAATATATATTTTTTTGTCCGTAAAATAGGTTGGAAATAGGTTTTAACCAATTGCACAACAGCCTCAGGTGGGCATTACTTTGTCAGCAATGTTTCCCAGAACAGTACAAATGTATAGCTTTAACTACACCGCATCTAAGCACCAGTGTTTGTCCTGGAAACAAAACTGTCTCCTGGTTTTAAAGAAGTATATCTATGCCACTGCAAAATCCTGTCCTCAGCTAACACTTTTCACACGTCTGGCAATAATTTTTGTCTTGAACCTTTCTAGAAATACTGGGTCCAAATGGTAAATCTGTAGCTAACAGTTGAAAGATTTGTGATAAGCTATAGCATATAAAACAGGTTTATTTTGGTGTGATTTTAGATTAACTGGGTGAATTTAAGTGAGTTTGTGATGAATGCTACTGTTACAGATGAGACTCCCAGATAAGGTTATGTAAACTAACACATCTCAATGTTCAAGATTCAAGGTTATCTTCATTGTCCCACCATTTTTTTATATAGCAAGACCGAATGTAAAAAGACATCAACAATAAATGGAATTTCATACCGAGTGCAAGTATGCAAGAGCACAAATGTGCAAGGGATGTGGTCAAAGTGTTAAGAGCCTTTAAGCATATCAATAGCACTTGGCATGAAAGAGACGCGGGGTCTTTCAGTTCTCCAAACAGGTGCCCTGAACAATGGCCGGAGGGCAACAGCTCAGACTCCCTCTGGAGTGGATGGTTCTGGCAGCGTAATATAGCTACCAGCCAGCCTCATAGGACCTGCCTGTTAAAAATGAACTAAAAACTAAAGCTTGGCCGGACTCCTCCCTGACATCTTACTGTATTGTTATTGAACAAATGTAGGATTTCAAAACCAGAAGTAAGGTTAAAACTAGTGCTGACAAATGATTAAAATTTTTAATCAGATGAATCACAGGGTTGCTGTGGGATTAATTTCGATTAATCACAATTAAATATCATTCATTTTTAATCTATATGATTAGCGTTTCATTTTGCAGAAGCAAACAGACTCAAGAAAGAAGGGAATATATATGCACTTAACATGTTGGTTGCAAGCTGGGTGACGTGTTAGCCATAGTGCTAGCAGAATCCCTGACTAACATATGCTTAGTTTAGTTTAGTTTATTTCAGACACAGACATAATACAAAACATATGGAAGAAAAACAAAAATAATACTAAACAATAAATAAAAAATCAAATAGAAAAAATGAACGACTGTTGTGCCTGAAAGGGAGTAGGAAGAAGCCACTGCTTATCCAGTCCTACCCCCCAATTCCAGTCCTCAAACTGTTAGTGCTTAATCACTTGATATATAACATAAGATTGTGATTATCCATAAACACAGCCATACAAACTGTACCCCCATACAGTCACGTACACATCTACATACACACCAGTTTATCTCAACAGCTGTACACCAACACACGTCTGCACCCCCATGTTTATACCCACACACACCATACAATAGAACAACCTGCCAATCCAAATAATGATCACACCCTTCCTTGAGCCAGATATTGTGAAAAAAAAAACATTTCTTTGTACATTTTTTTGAATTTTTGAATGTTTGGACACTGTTTGAGGTCTACCCCCAACCCATTCAAAAGCTTGACCCCACACACTGATACACACAAACTTTTCCTAGTGGTCCTGACTGCTGGGACTTTGAAATTCCCACATCCCCTCAAGATATAGCCCCCCCTTTCTATGGGCAAATAGTTTTTGTTTGTTGTCTGGTAGTTGATTTTTATTGGCTTTATATAAAAGTTGAGCTGTGTAAAAATTTACCAAATCATAGAGTTTTAATAGTTTTGACTGCAAGAATAATAAATGAGTATGATCCAAATAGCCGACTTTATGTAAGACTCAGACTGCACGTTTTTGTAATATGAAGAGAGGGTGTAGAGTAGTTTTATAGTTATTGCCCCATAATTCTATACAGTAGATTAGGTATGGCAGGACCAGACAACAATACAATATATAGCGTGATTTATAATCCAGCATAGGTTTAGCTTTGTTAATGATGGAAATGCTTTTGGATACTTTTTTGGTTTGTATGAACCTGATGTGTGATTTCCTGCTTAATTTACTGTCAGTAATTATACCTAAAAATGTGTGTTCTGACACTATTTCTATCAGAACGCCATCTATACATAATTCTGAGGTTTCTTTATAATTACCAAACAACAATGCCTTAGTCTTGTTTACATTTAGCGATAATTTATTCATGTCCATCCATAGTTTTATTTTGGTTAATTCATTATTTATCATATCCACAAGTTTATTATAATTTTCACTAGAATAGAATATATTGGTATAATCTGGGAATAATTTTAATTTTAATGCTTTAGATACTTCGAATATACCGTTTATATATAAACTAAGCAATTTGGGCCCCAATATTGAGCCTTGAGGGACCCCACAAGCAATATCCAGACATCCTGATGTATACTCACCCATCCTCACATACTGCTGTCTCCCTGTCAAATAGCTTTTGAGCCAATTCAAGGCCACTCCCCTAAAGTTGACTGTTCTGTCTCGGGGTTTTTGTACTCATATTTCTATCCAGAGGGCCAACATACTGTTTAGTATCTTCCATCTTTATGGGTTGGTTCTGCTGCCTGACACTGCTGGATCAACTGCCCATTTGCACATTCGCGACAGTAACTCTACCTTAATAAACTGCCCGAAATGCATTGGCAGAGATGTTCAGAGTTATTCTGTGTTGCAGATGAGTTAATTGCATTAAAATTTTTAATCAGATTAATCATGATGATGGATTAAATCCACGTTAATGCGTTAATTTTGACAGCTCTAGTTAAACCAGAATGAAACTTCAATAAGATAACAAATAAGAAATGTCATCATCACAGTAAGGATGGTGAAGTGCTTGCTGGACAGTTTTAGAGGCAACGTTGGATTAAAAACACAGTTTGGGTTTAGAAGAAGAACAATCCCCAATGTAAGAATGGGCTTGGTGGGGACTGTGTCTTTTATTTTGACACATTAGATAGAGGAAAGATTCATCACAGCAAGCTGCAGTCATCTATGTATTTTTCACTGAAGATGTGTCTGTTTACTCAGTGTACTTGATTAAAGAAGAGGTAGAGACAGGTTAGAGAACATCATTAACTCTCACACTGTGACCGATCTCCTCAGTTTACATGCTGCTGAAATTTGTAATTCATTAGCTTTTTTGTTTTAGCATGCAACATCTTTTGCTTTGTTGATTTTCAGTAAGACTGGCAATGTTTTGACATTTAGGAGAGTCCTTTCCTTTAGTGTTAACAATCAAGGAAATCACCCGGTGGTGCTTTAAACTGGTAAATAGTTTTAATCAAACTTAATTACAGCTGCTGTGTTTAAGGAAAGTTATGAACTTATAACTAGCAAATTAAATGGAAGATAATAGCTAAAAGTAATTCCTGTACTCAGGACACTTTTATTAGAATATGGTAGGCATTTTCTTTATTTCATATGAACCCTTTCTGTGTAATAAAGATTGTCAATTGCTTTTTCTTGTCTGATAGTTAAGTTTGGCATTCATAATGGGCTCTATTCCAGAGTATGAAATATCGGAGTTGTGCAGATATATTGGTCGGTCTAAAGCCATGACTGGCAAATTTAATCCTGGGTGCTAATGTAGTTATTAGTTGCAGCTCAACTCTGTTCCAGCATTTTAGCACATCACAGACCAGAACATAAACTTTCAGGTGGTGTTTAGAAAGCAATTGATCATGTCACTTTACAAAACCAGGTTTTACGTCTTGTACATTCTTTTCCAAACCTAGTGGCATATTCATTGGTGAGGTGAACAGAATGATTTCATGTTTGTGTCTCCACACCCTTCTAGCCCTTGTTTATGGTTGATGTGGTAAAACAGTAGATATTTCAAAATAATTCTGCGTCTTAGTGTCTTTTCAGGGGACTGGAGCACAGTGTCTTTGGCTGCAAGGTGTTTATTCATATCAAAACACAAAGTCACCCTTGATCCAGGGTGTTTTATTAAAGAGAAATTCGCATATCTTTTTCATGAGCCAGTAGCAAAGTTGCCCCATATCTGTAGGGAATGGGATCATGAATATTGTGTTAACCCAGAAAAGTTAAAATCCATGCATGCTTTCTTGTTCCCCTGATCCCTCAGCTTTTGTTGTTGCATTGGCCCATTGTACCCGAGAAGAGATCAAGGGGACCCCTGTCGGTTGTGGATTATTTCTTTGTAGAAGCGCCACTGTAGGGGATATAGGATTAAAAGAGCACATAGTGGTTGGGGATTCTACAGGAAGTTAGTTTGCAGCTCACAATGAACATGAATTGTTAGCGTGGAGCATTTTCTATTGAAAAGCCTTTTTGGTGTAATGTTTTTGTTTTCGAACATATCAGAGGTCTAGACCCACATTAATTCACTTTCAGTCAGCTTTAGGAATATGTTTTATTTGAATTGTCATACCATATGAGGATAATTAAGGTTGAAATGGCCTGTGGCCACTTGATAAATTTTCATTTTGTTTACATGTTTTCTCAGCTGTTGGAGAGGTTTTGAGGGCACTGCAGCTAAATGAATATGTTAGAATCATTGTCTTCTGTCTCTCCATTTCTGTTGAGGGTGTTTGAAACCTGGCTGCTGCTGTGTTTCTAATTTTGTGTGAAAGAGGAGCACTTTACTGGTGATTTCTGTGGGTTAGTGTGCATTTTTATAAGCTACCATCTCCGGTTTCTGCAGGGAGCCATGGACCTCGAGGCTGGGCAGCCTTATACCCTGAATGTGCTGCGAACAACCAATCACCTGTGGACATTACAGATGAACAGGCTGTGGTTTCTGAGGAGTACCAGGAGCTGGTGCTTGAGAAGTTCAACGCCGAGTCCTCCAACCAGACCACCATGAAAAACACTGGAAAGACAGGTCAGCATTAAAGATCAGTTGTATTTTATCCATAAAACATGGTTAAAAACCTTTTCATTGTGAATCATTCAATATCAATCCAATTAATTTTTTTGCTTTAAACTTAAGTTTATTCTTCTAAATAATAGAATTATTAATTATGCTCTACAATAATATTATACTATAATATATATAATACTTTTTGCATTTTATATGAAAAGATCAGTTTGTCTTCCTTGTATGAAAGATCAAATATGCATGTGTACTATGTGTCTGTTTATAAAGCTGTGGCTGGGAATCTACCTTTGTATATCACATCAGTGTTTCAGTGGTCCTCAGGAATTTGCCAAACTTCATTCACTGACTGGAGTTTACTACAACTGTCACGTGTTTGTACCTAATTTGAAAAACTGCCTTTAGAGTTTTATGCCCCGACTAAATGGAACTCTTCACAGAGCAGCATAAAACTGAACTGGTGCCATGTAGTGAATGTAATTCTATAGTTACAAATCAGTCATCTGTCTGCATGTAGTTCAGATGAATGATGAATGATGAGTTTTTATCTTCAAACTGTTTTTTACCCCTCAGCCAGCTATGGCTGAAGGGGTATTGTAATCATTTTGTCATCTGTCTGTCTGTCTGTCCGTCAGTCTGTCTGCCCATTCAACGACGTAATCACATTATCTGAAGAATGCATTGAGATATCTGCACCAAATTTATTCTGTGGATGCATCTTGGCATGGAGCAGACGCCTATTCAAAATAGGTGACCTATAGGGCAGTAACTTAACTAAAAGTGCTCAGCCTTTTGTGTGATATACCTATTTTAATTAATTTTTACTCTGTATCTTTGACTTGTGTTTTATGTCATTGTCACCCTCAATGATTTTGAAATTAAACATATTATAAATATAAAGCAAGTGTTAAATGATCTAGAAAGGATGATTTTACTGAGAATAATATTGATTAGTTTCAGAATTCTTCTCACCATTATATGGTTTAGGTGTAGTACTCAAGCTATTCTGGACACCACCTAAGCCAAATTAATGTAAAATCAATGTGGAGAATGACAGAACAGGCTAAATACTGAACTTTGTCTCACATCTAATAATTATAGTTGGTTCCCAGTGATTTTGATCTTTAGCAATTTTCATTTTTTTTTTTTTATTTTTATTTTTTTTATTTTCTGCCCTAGCTTTTCCAAATGGGTGTACTTAATATGGCACTAATAGTAGTCCAAAATAATGTGATGTTGAATATTATTATTTGAAAAATGTGGCATCTTCCTGAAGGAGAAACCCTCCATACACGGCTGTGCAGCATAACAACACATCTTATGTTGCAACAGAAAATCTGTCTCATCTGTTCGTTATGTGTCTTATCGTTAAAACCATTGTAAATTGTTGTCGCAAATCTAACTCTTTACACAATTTGTATTGTTATTTAGACAATGCCTTGTGTTCTTCCAGATGGATACTGGCAGGAAATTTGCAAGAGGGAAAAACAAACAAAATATGGAAGAGAATGGACATCACAGTGATTCTGAACTGAAACTGTTTCTGTGGATGGTCCAAATAGAAGATGGGAAGGAAAAAATCACAAGTCAACAAACTTAGAGAAGATGAAGGGACACTGAAATCACAGTCAGTACATTTAGTAAAACATAAGAATTAATAGTTAATAAAATTTTACACCCCTCAGAAATTATGGCACTTAAGCCCCTCACACATGTTGGGGAAAACCTTAAGTGTGTGATTACATTTCTGAAGGAGAGGTACCATGTGACTCTGTTGTGTAAAAATATATTCAATACAATACTTAATGATCTGTGCTACAAAGTGACAATGCAGCCTTAAATGAAATCGACACGACAGAAGGTTTTATGTCACTCACTTTCATAAAGTATAGTGTCAAGAAACTGGTGAACTTTCTTAAAATTAGAATTTACTATATGTAGATACATCATACCTACAAAAGTGAAAACTCCGCTCTAGAACTTTAAGCGTAGCAGAAAATCTTGCTGAGTATTTTCTGAGTATTTTTAGTAAATCCATCATAAACTGTTAGTTTGCTCTCTTTGGCTCAATGTTTCTTACCATGCAGTTTTATACAGGCTGCATTCTTTGTTTGGAGACGCAGTTTAAAGTGTAGTCAATTGCTCAATTAACTGGTACTTGAAGTCTTGCTTCAGTTATTTTTCTTTTTTTTTTTTTTTTTTTTTTTTCCAGTCAGCAAGTCTGAGGACCATTGGTGTGAAAACCCTGACCTTAATTGATCTTCCCCGCTTTTGGCAATGTTTCCATCAGAGAGTTGTGTCATCTTTTGCATTTGATCATAATGAGAGTTGTTAGGCTCCATGACAACCAAGGCCACTGAGACAGCCGAGCAATGCTTCAGGCTGCTTATTTACAAAGATGGAAATAACACGGCTTGCCTGTAATTTGGGCACATACAGTACAGAGGGAATTTTAGATTTCTGTGAAAGCAGTGTGAAAATTTAGAAAGTGGAACAATATTAGCAACAAGCTGTTATAGAAACACTATTCAGAAAAGGTCAGCTTAGAATTTGGTTAATGCCTCGTGATGATGCCAAATATGTTGTTGGGATGTACACTGATTATTTTTTTTTCTGTCAGACTAAATCCTACCCTATTGTAGTCATTGTCTTATGCCACAGCACCCTCAGAAACCAAGCAATGTTCTGTTTATGTATGTATGTGGACACTTGATTCATCCGTAGTGTCAGATAGTTATTAATTTTCTGCAGCACAGAATAAAGTACAGATGGCAATTTTATGAATATTTATCCATATAGCATAGCCTCATATCTTAGCCACATCTTTTCTCACAACACATAAATTGTCAAGAGACCAGCAGTACTTATTTCTGGATCCGTCATTTGTTTTCATGGACTGCTGTATGTATGTTGGGGGAGTACTCTCTAAAGTACAAGCTTTAGTGTGAGGAAGCCACAATATGACACACACGCCTGGTAAATTTCCCCAGTGTACCTAAACATAATTCTTACTAGTGTAACTGAAATCTGGTTATTCTGATCAACGAAACACTACGCACAGAGGTTTGAATATCTTCCACACTATTTAAAAGTCAACGTCGTAATTAAGAACTGAGTGAATAGATCTCAAAAGTTCACTGAGATTGATTTCACAGCGTTCCCATGTGGCTTGACCTGCTTTGAGATGGAGTTGATTGGCCGCCATTCAAGAAGCGTTCCTCAACAAAACATTTCTCAGTAAAATTTCAAACAACTCTTCAACCAAATTCATGAGGAATCGGAAGACCCCAGAGACATCTGCATTGATCAAGGATTTACATTCACACACACTGCTCTTCTTTCACAGGCTGTGATTCAAGGTCTTTTTGGCTTAGCTTCTAATTCCTGCTCTGCTGTTGGAGGGTTCAAACACACCCAGGGCCGCATTTCTAATGAAACTCCCAAGGCCAACGACCATCCCCTTTGCTTGACTTTCCTCATGTTGCACACAGGATTACACTACTTCAACAATACCAGCAGCTAGGATTAATCGGCATCTCTGTAAATGTTTGTGCATCAGGCAAGTATGTAGGTTGCACAATTACGCTCATGTGACGAGTAGTCCTTTCCCGTGCAGGCTGATTATCACTTTGAACTGACGCTTTGTGTCTTGGAAATCTCCTGTATCTTAAGACTTTTTCCTTTCATGCTGTGGGCCATCAGCTTAAGCAGCACTGGCACGTTAATACTGCTGGCAGAGTCTTTCTAGCCTCACGACAGGGGCTCAGCTCATCCCTCATCACACGAGGCTCTTTAAGGTTCTCTTCTGTGCAGATCGCCCTGTCTCTTTTCCCTGGATCTCTACACGTTTTCTTCATGCTTCCTCCTGTTACTGCTCCTCATGATCTGTTGAAGCTACCTTGATTTCACCCATTGTTCACCACATCATCTGTGTAAACTGCCTGTGAGTGCTTGTACACATACTCATCTTCTTGGTTTGCTTTGTTATATGATTAAAAGTGGGCCGTCCTTATCCGGCGAGGCTGACTAAATCCCGCTGTAAAAAGGGGGATCAGTCGACCAAGCGCCGGTCTAATCTGGTTAATGATGTCAAAGGTAGTCATGGTAAGGGCTATAGATGCACTAAGATGTAGCCTCAGCCGGGGCACCTGAAGAATCCTAATCTGCCATGTTCTGATGGAAAAAACAGAAGTAACAGAATGTCTTCAGCCTTATATGACTGGTGAAATTTACACGCAGAAAGGCAGAACATTTCTACTTGAATCCAAATTACTGTTGCCACATGAAAACCTTATAACATGAGCAATTTCTGTTTAGCTTTAGAAGCAGGATTACAAGGTTCACAATGAATTATGAAAAATCAAATGAACCTTGATTTGATTTTTAAAAATAGAAGAAACTCCCCTGTGAAGCCAATGCAAACTTTCAGCACATATTGACCAAAAGGCACTAACAAGACAAGATTTTTTTCTTTTCTTTTAAAGTATACTTTGTTTTGCAGACATGCTCACAGTTATTGAAGAAACCTTCAGCACTTTCAGAATTCGCAATGATGTTGCTTGAGATTATTATTCAGAAGCATTAGTATTACTGCCTTGCAAAAACCTAATGGGGAGAAAAAGCAAGTGAATGCCATTGTGTTTTCTTAGAAAACCATGTTGAAGTTAAAAAGTCGGGCGGCTTTGTCTGAAACTGTTCACTAAATCCTCCTACAGTCAGTTATTGGGGCATCAAGAATACATGAAGAGGCTGTATCATGAAGGAAATGATATCCTACAGTCAGTTTCATCAATACAAAAATACTGTATTAAAGAAATTAAGACCGATATTGCAATTGAGGATGACATTCATTTTTGTTGGAATAAATTTGAAAGCTACTAAATAATAATACAGAGATAGAAAATTAAAAATTAAAGGTAAATAGAATATAGCTATGATTTTGAGGCAATGCATTGACACCAGGCTTCTTTTGAATCTGTTCTTTGGTTTGTAATCTCATTTCTTTATACTGTTGCATCTAATATTCCATCATTCCTTCTCTTTTTTTTTTTTTTTTTTTATCTCTCTTTGTCTGTAGTTGCTGTTTTCCTGAAAGATGACTACTTTGTAAGAGGTGCTGGACTGCCCGGGCGTTTTAAAGCTGAAAAGATGGAGTTTCATTGGGGCCAGAGTGATGGATCAGCTGGCTCTGAACACAGCGTAAATGGCAGGAGGTTTCCTGTAGAGGTAAAGCATCCTGTCGCTACAACACACAATGACAAATGTGCGATATGGAGCCTGGAGGGTCACTGCTGAATGTAGGAGTTAACAGTGATTGTTAGAGAGAGAAACTGAAAGTCTTTGCGAAATGAAGTCTTGTTAAACAAATTGATTTTTAATCATTTGAAATAATATAGCATTTAATTAAGGCTATAAATAGAAAACCTGGATGTGCTTTTGACAAGAGCTTTAAAGCAGGAGTTATCACTTCAAACGATTTTTGCACAAGGTCACAGCAGATTTCTTATTGCCATTAGTAGCACAAGGCAAAGCACAGCCTAAAGAAACAAAGGCAAAACCAAGTGCATGAAATAAGGAAAAGCAGGAGAAAAATTAATGGACATCACCAATTCCTTTAACACAGATACAAAGGGTATTAAGTCTTAAACCTTTTGGTATTATTTGTTCTGTGTTTGTGGATTAAAGCGGTAATCCCACTCTTTTTATGTGGTGCATAGTGCCTTTCAAATTTTTATCATTAACACTGCCTCTCTATTTTACTATCTCAAATGAATTTGTGAATGTCGTGAGTTTGGGGGAGGGTTAGGGTTTTTTTTTTGTTTTTTTTTGTTTTTTTTGTTACCCTTTTCTTTGTCGAATAATACATACAGCAAATAGTGCATGAAAACAGGAAATGGCTGCTACCATAGCTCTCTGTTCTATCTCTAAACATGCGACTGTGTTTGTTTCTGGGCCTTGTTCTTTGGAGCCCTTTCTGCAGGCATGCCTTTTGATGCTGAATGGCTGAGTAATTAGATTTATTTTTGCCACATCATTTTGTGTTCAGTGTAGTGTTAAAGGGCACTGGATTATATACAGCCATTATAAAGCTGCTGTGCATATGGCTTCTTTGATGGGGCGCTTCTAAATAAAACGGTGGAATTTACTTTAATGACCAATTTGTGCAGCTGTTTAACAAAAAAAAAAAATCCAAGCAAAAAAAAAAAAAAAGATGCCCTCCAGATAGATCATTTGGTGAATGTAAAATCTACACTTGTAGTCGAGTATTGTTTTGTGTTGTAAACCCATCTTTTTGCTTTAACCTCGTTGTTAAAGAACATATTTTTATATTTAAAACCTGCAGTGATGCTCATCTATGTAAATCAAAACAGATTTAAAGCACCTGCAAAGTTGTTTGTTCAGTATTTACCTGTTTGTTGACTTGGGACGCTGCTGCTAAATGCCTCGCAGCAGTAATGAATGAAACTTCGCCATTTGGATGCAAAGAATGTCTGGTATATTTTTCATAATCTCAAGGATGGGTAGCTGTCTTCCCCTACCATTTATCCTGTTAACATGCATGTCAAGCACATCCAGATAGGAATGGGTTGACATATGACAACGATTGAGGTTTCATATGAGACACCACGGAGCAACGTTGAAGGAAATTACCATATTAGAGAAAACCGGGACAACAGAATACAGTCTTGACACAGTCACACTGAAAATGTACAGTTACCCTCGACCTTTCCTGCAGGAAACAAAATAGCAAATATTCTGCTCACACATCAGCGACATTAAATAGATTGTGTGGTTTTTCCTCTATACGGGGCCATGTTTCACTACCAGCACATAAACACAACAGAGTAGGAAGTCTTTTTTCAAAATTATTTTCTATATCAATAAATCAGGTTACATGTATCCACCATGATATATTATTTCACACTGTGCACCAGGAGGTAAAAGAGTGAAATAAAATGATGGATAGCTGAAGGGGGATATAGTTATGTAGGATCTACTTTAGCCTTTGGCTGTTTAACTGTTCCATCCTGTGATATGTGACATTTTCATTTTTCATATTCATATCTTGACAGAACTTGATGCATTTGAGATTACATTACATCTGACACCGCATCCATAGCAAAGCGATACGTGTTTATAAATGTTTGCGTTTCATGTGCTTAGCAATATCTTCTAGCAGAGGTTGTCTTTTGTTTTGTTTTGTGTATGTTTTGTTCTTCAAGGTTTGAGCAGCATGACCTTGGAGGTTTAGCTCCAGGGCTTATTTGTCTCTGCTAAACAGAGACTGTTTTCCAATCTGCCGTCTAATTATCTCTCCTCTCTAAATGAGTCACATTCAGCCCTGAGTCGCATATAACACATTCCATGAAGCATTTACTCATACACTGAATAAAAAAAAAAAAAAACGCTCTAAAGGGTTTATCCCACCTGCCCAGATTGAAAACACACACAAATATAGTTCACATAGGAGGAGTGGAATGACAAATTCAGTGAACTGCATTATGAAACTGCACTGCCTTTGTCACATGGTCATGTAAAAGAAAAAAAAAAAAACAGTGGTCTCTCAGCCTGTGGCTCTAGAGCTTGACATTAATCTAACCACGGTCTTTTTCCCCACTTCACTCTCATGAAATCGATAGATGGACCACCTGTTCGCTCAAACAGTGCAATGAAAAATGAAACAGCAGGTTTTTTTTTCTCCCCCAGGCTACCATGGGGAGATCTTTTCTAATAATATATTAGAGTGTCACCAAGGTTAGATTAATTATACATGGATTACAAATCACGCCTTGGAAGGGTCCACATGCATGCACAGAACTGTGGATGTATGAATAAAGGGTAGCAGGGTTTATACCACAGTAAGTTGCAGAAATGGGAAGAAATGCTTCAGTAGCCTTTAAAGCAGACATACAGTTCATTTAGCTTACTCAATGTATATAGTAAGTCGAAAAAAGTTTTTGGAGACCTCATGCATTTGTGATTTATTGCATTAAAAATCACTCTTTTAAGCCATTAAAACTCACCTGTGTGTTTTGCCATTCTCTCTCTTTTTCTTGTTAACAGTAAACAAAAAAAATCATTTGTCTGATACAGCCACAGCTTTTGATATTTCATGATAATTATTGAGATTGTATAAAATTTAAAGATGTCTAAAAACTTTTTTCTCACTACTGTAAGTACATAAAATGATGAAAAGTTTTTTGGTGATTTTTATTTTACAGAACAGTCCAAAACTGAGTCAGATGTGTCCATTTTCTTTGCATCATAATCAGAAATCTTGAGTTCTGGTCTAAAACATGTTTTCTGAGGACATCGTGACCCTGGTGTTTGACCTTTGGCAGCACACGCTTTTCAGTTCATCCTTGAGCTGGAGTAAATGTTTCTGCCAAATTTTAATTCATTTTGTCAAACTGGTCCTTAGTCTGAGGAACAGAATACACTTCTGTTTCTAAAAACTAAAAACTGTTTTCTGCCAGGAGGGTCAATGGCAAAAAAAACAAACAAAAAACAAGTGAGAATATTTTTGAAGGTAGCTGTTTGGCATCATGGTTTTTATTTTGACTTCAACAACAGTTCTAATGATTGCTTTAAACCTGTGATCAGTAAATTTATCTTGTGTGTGTAGGCTTGTTTAGCACCAACAGACCACATCAATATTGAGAAAAAGGAAACTCTTATCGGGAATTTATGCAGTAGCAAACAGTAGGCTGTATAATGTTTTAATAATAAGACATCCACCATTAATCACCCCCTTCTCTTATCAGAGATCTGTAATATGAAGAATTGAGTTTCATACAGCTATGTTCACTCAGCAACACCTCCTGTAGATTTAGGGACACTTTATTGAGTGCTCATGGTAAAGGATGAGGTGGATAGTTATGTTAGACTCGAGGACAGATCTTGTAAAAGAGGAGAAAATAAATAAATGTCTGCCAGTGGAACTTACAATTTTTCCTTTCTAAAAAAACATCTTTGTAGTTTTCTTGTTTTTCCTATTTTGTTGTCTAGGGAAATCATGCCAAACATGACTGTGCTTAAATGGAACTTTGGGATGCAGAACAGCTTTCACTTCTTGTTTTCGCACTCACTTTGTGTCTGAACACAACAAAAAAAAAATAGAGAGAAATGAGCTGAATTTAGACAAAGGAATGGCTTGGGAGATGTGGACAGCATGGGCTGTCTGGTCTATGGAGAAATTTCGAGGTAAATTACAAAGCCCAAATAATGTTGTGTTGTTTTTCAGTTTCCACCTGTTCTCCTCTTCCTTCTCACAAGCTGTCATCGGTTATTGCTGCTTATCGTTTTCACATTTGTCTTCACACCATTCGTACTTCTGCAGTATTATAAATTTGACAAACCAAGCCATGCATAAACACGTCTTGTAAAACAGCTTAAAGACTGGTCAGGTACCATACTTGTAGCAATGACTGCACATGATGTTGACTCAAACAAGGGGTTTTATGTCACGTTTGCAAAACATAGTTAGCACAGAGAAATGAAGTGTGCAATCAAGTGAGATCGCTTTTGGCAACATTTATTTTTACTGGCTGCTATGAAACTGTTTGATAATTGAATATCACGTTTTTCAAAGTGTGCTGTTGAAATGAGCGGGTCACATGAGCCAATCTCAGTGAGTAAATGAAGCCTAAGGGGGCCAGCTTAATTGGGTAATGTAGTTAATAACATCTGAAGGGTGATGAATGGCCAGTGCTCTTTCTTGCTGAGTTCTCAGACAACAAATTAGTTCCATTAAAGGCTGCAGTTAAAGGAACTCTGAAAGAAACTGATTAACCTAAATTATCTGAATTGAGTCATTTGTACCTGGTTTAGGCCTGCGGTATGCATTAATGGATTTATCCTTATTTATATGCTTGTTTACTTTGACTTTTTGCATCTGTTGTCAGCAGGGCCAATAGTGACTGAAGGTTTCTGGTAATTTTCCCTTGAAAAGGGAGAAAAAAAGCAAGCATACTCTTTAATTAAATCAGCATCCAGGACCTTTTTATTGCCAATTAACTCTCTTCAATGACATGAAAGGGTTTTCTTAATTTAGAGAGGTTGGAAACTGCGAGATGATAGGCGCTCCAACTGATATTTTTAGAATCATTTGCTGATTTTCATCAACACTGCTATTATACGCCTGCTTTGAAAAGACAGGAATACATTTTTTTATAGAAATCATAGGTATGACAGGACTAATATATTTGGCGTATGATGACTCTTTACATTATAAACACACATTTGTTGCTTTGTTGGGAAATCAGAAAGTGTGTTGTGGGTGGATAATGATAACTGGGAGCAATGATTAGAAGAATACCATTCTGTTAGATCTCACCACAGGAGAAAATAACATTCTTATACTCTTCTCTGCTTGTGACTGTCTCTGTATGGACAGTAGCCCTGAGGAACTGGATGCCGTAATTCTCCGGCATCCTCAAGGAATGGCAGAACACAAAAAGGAATGACACAGATTATGGGAGATTTATGGGAGTGGTAAATACACCCTCTTTTATGCCCCTCCAAACAGCTTTTCATCAGCTCCTTAGCAGTGTGTCCAAGTGATTGATGACAGGACTGTTCGTTCTCCTTGTCCACTCTTCAAGCTGTTTATGCTCTGTTTCCCCATCCTAGATGCAGATCTACCTTTACAATTCAGATGACTTTGACAGCCTCAGTGCTGCCATCAAGGAAAGACGCATCATCGCTGCCATGACCATCTTCTTTGAGGTAAGCTATCACCTGAACATGAAGGTCTAGACTATTATAATCTAAAAGAACAGGGACTACATTAGCGACAGTTTCAAAATACCCAATGTACATGCTTACATCCCTTTATAGTCTATCCTTCTCCCAGGAGTTACACAGCTGGGGACGATGCTCCATTGTAATGGTAATACATTCTGTTATTGCTGGAGTAAGAAAATATCCATTTTCATAGGCTTATAAATGACCGTATGTACATAAATGGTGTTTACCAACAGATGCTAGAAATGGTTATTCTGAGATGAGAGCAATCAATCCAGTTCAGTTTAATCACAAAGCAAAATATATATAGTAATTTCGGATAAAGGAGACTAGGGAATATGTCCAAGGTGCTATGTAGACTATATTTACAATCTGTATTGGATGAAAAAAATGCAGATATTTTTACAGTGGTGTTTCTAGCCTACAAGTTATTGAAAACTAATAAAAGACCCAAATCAAATATGAAATTTCCATGTCTTTCGAAATTGTTAATTGGTCCCCAGACATTTTCTTCCATCAGGCTAAACAGTGGATGGATATATAAATTGATAAAAAATAAGTTTTAAATAAAGGTGCCTTTCAAAACACTCAAAGACACCATACCGACAATCACAGATCAGTAGAACAATAACATAAACAGAGTATACACAAACAAGAGAATGGAGAAAAAATATAATACATAAGATAAAAGGTAGAAAGATGAGAGATAACACAACAGAACAGCACAAGTAAAGTAAATTTAGAAGTCCCTAGCCGTTCAGGGTATTAAGCTTTTATATATTAGTAATAGTAATGACTGCTGCCTTAAGCTCCTTTTGAAAACAGACACAGATGTGACATTTTTATAGTATTATCAGTCTCTTTCCACACCTGTAGACATCTATTATAATGAGTGAATAAAACTAAACTGCATACAAAAGGTTACAAAAAAAAGCACTTGAAAATGAATACCGAGAGTATAACAGCATGAAAAGCACCGCAAATTGACAGTGTTTAAGTAATAATGGTTTCATATTTTATATTTCTTACTTAAGAGTAGATGGGAATAACCTTTTGAGGTTTGTACATAATACATTTTTATTGGAATTGATCTTTGGCACCTACTGAATGTTGTGATAGGAAAGTTTCTCTTCTCTTACTGATCATTTCTCCAGTCCTGTGGCATTCTGCAGATGGCCCACTGAAATACTGCAAATTGTACTTTAAAGGTCCGTGCACATAAACTCCTAATGCACAAGAATGGTCCTAATTTCTGTTAACTGTAAAATTACCTCAGAGATTTATGAAGCGTGAAACAGCATCCAGCCAACAACTTAAGGATCCCGCTTTGCGTTCACACTCCTAATTTTCCCTTAGAAGTATCTGCGAGATTGATGGCGGGTGATCAATACGAGCTAACATTCAGCTTAATAGTATATAGGCAAGGGTCAGCTCTCAGGCAGAGGCAGGCTGGAATGGGGACACAGGTGTTTGTAATGTAGGTCTACTCTTAGACAGTGATGAACCATGTGTGTACGAGGACCTAAATGCCTCCGCTGGGTCCTGACAGCCCTATTGCTTACTGCAATTAGCACCAACATACACAATCCGCTGAATAGCAGTTTACATTGTGAGGTTTTTAAGCGGGCACACACACATTGGCTCAGATTTACCATTTCTAATCAATGAAGAGAGTTCTTCTTGTGCTCCCCAAAGGCCTATTAATGGCCTCTAAGGTGCGCATATTATCCACATTCAGCATTCAGTTCCACACAATTATTCTCCTATGACTGACCTGAATTAATGTTGAGCAAGGGAAGATTGGTCCCCATGTCCCAGCACTGTTTTGTCCAGTCTTGTCTATTAAGTAGGACATTGGGAATATTGTAGAATATGGGACCCGATGCTATTGCCAGTCCTCAGTCATTGCATGAATTAAAGGAAGGAGTAAGCGATAAGGAGGGATCCGTCGCTGGTGTTGTCCTCCAGAGACAGTGTAGCTGCCGGCCAAATGTTGTTATATTGAATTGTGGAGGTCATTCTGGATAGCATGCAAAGCTTATAAAAAAGATCTGATGTCTCCAATTCCTCATAAAGACTAAACCATCAAAAGCACAATAAAGATAAACAGATTGCAAGCAGACCATTGTTAAAATAAATAGTTTATAGTGTTGTGTTGTGTTGTACATGGCCATTTTATTTATTTAAAAAGCTGTATCTATATACCTTAGGGTTATTTGGTGTACCATTTGGAACTCTGGACAGAGTGACCCGTGCAATGACGTTACAAATTAAAAGTAGAAGGGCGCTAGGGGCCTTGGCGGACCTCGCGTCCAGTCATGTAATTCAATCAAACGCCTTATCTCGCAATAAAAACTTCCTGCCTCCGCCCCTTTTTTATGGATCTGCTCTTAAATGTAATGGTTTCGTCCTTGGCCCGTGCCCCACCCCGCTACCAAGTTTCATGAAATCAGTGTAATAGCTGATGCGTAATCCTACCCACAGACAAACCAACAAACGAAGCAGCAAAAGTGGGCGATTGCATTACCTGAATCTCAGAGACAATTAGATATGATATAGATTTTTTTATGATTTTCTCAGGCCCTTCAGTCTCACTTTTATGATGTAATACCACCCATTTCAACAGCATTGTAAATTGAATCAGATCCTGGATAAAACGGCACAATCTCACCAGAATCCAACGTTAAAACATCCAAAGGCATATTTTACTGCAGTGCCGCTAGATTAACTTGAATTGAAGGGATGTTGCTCCTCTTCAGGCTCTGTAATTGTTTTTGTAATGTTTACATTGACCCACTTCAGTTATTATGTCAGATTA
This sequence comes from Sphaeramia orbicularis, assembly GCF_902148855.1. NCBI lineage: Eukaryota > Metazoa > Chordata > Actinopteri > Kurtiformes > Apogonidae > Sphaeramia > Sphaeramia orbicularis. Next base: position 32,707,977 of record NC_043961.1, on the reverse strand, counting down.
TCATACTAGTCTTGTAATCCTTTTGTAATCCTTTCTCTCTGGACCTTTTCTGCAGCTGGGGCAAAAAGACAATCCTGCTGTGGACCCTATCATCCAGGGATTGAAAGGAGTAGTGCATCATGGTAAGGAACAAGAATCCATCTTTTCACAAACTTGTCCAAAATGCGTAATTTTTCACTGACTATAGTTTTTATTGAACTGTCTTATTTTAAATGAAACGGTACAGTTGGAGGTGAGCCTAAGCACAAATTGTACACGGCATTGCAGGCATTGCGTTACCCCATAACAAAGCTGATGTTTCGTATTCAAATGTCTAAACACTGGGCTTAATTTTTTTAAATCCCAAATTAGAATCTAAATACAAGCTATGAGCAGAGTTTAACTTCAAAAGGAGACAAAATCTGCTAGATACCGCCTCTCTTTTGCATGTGTGGACCTCTAAGGAGCTTCACTCAGAGACAGAACTATTAATTACATCTGAGCCTCAATTAGACAACACTCGGGTTTATTCTGCCTCTGATGTGTACATGCAAGTGCAATGATGAATATCCAGCTCCTGTAAAGGTTGATAGTCATTTTTAAATCAAATCCTTTTTACATTTATACCCAGTGTCTTGCGCTGTATTCCATGCCACATACTTCATGGTAAATTGCCTTGCATTACTGCTGTTGTGCTGGTTTCACTGCCAGCATGACCATAAGCAGATGTTTTTACATGACTGTGTAATCCTTTACTGCAGCTGGGGACATACAGCTTTGTTTACATGGACACGTATGACTTGTTTTACAACCTGCTGCCGGCGGTCTTTATGTGGGTATAATCATACGCACAAGGACATGCAAATGGAGGCAGATATATTGGGGCTTGGACTTAAGTGCTTCATATAGAGTAGGCTATATGCTGGTTTCACAAAACCAAGGTTTTCTTACTCAGTGTGTTCTCTGGAGGTGGGTGAAATCTGATGTTGTGCAATGTGCAGTGGTTATGTGTTGACTATGATGAATCTTTGAAAAAAAAGAAACAGCTAGTGCAACTTGGTGAATGAGCTGAAGACAAACAACACTCAGAACGAAAGGGCACTGGAGACCATTAAAAACTCAAGTGAATATGTAATTTCTACCCTTAAAGTTTCATTTAATCCAAGCAATTTCAATGTGAATGTGAGTTATTTTATGATTGGCTTGTTATCAGCAGGGAGGACATTTCACCTGCGATTTTAATTTCAGAGGTATTTAAACCCCTCTGGTCTTTTGTCATCTTACTCTAATAAATATATCAGTTATACTGAAGTCCTTTTTGAATCTCCAACAGTCTGTAACTGAACTTTTTCAATATTTTATTTGTGCTGTGCAGCTACACAGATGTTCGTGCTAGCACCACAGTATCTCTCATCTCCCCTCTGAAAGAGAAAGAGCTCTGTGTGGGTGTGGTGGTTTTTGGACTCTTCCTGCTGGCTGCTAAATGCTTCTCGCCTCCTCCCTTGTTAGGGTGGTTGGTTTTCCACTAGCTCGTTATCCCACAGTCATCCATCCATCAGCATCTCAGCGGCCCATGAGCGATAGGGCACGTACACTGTCTGAAGACGGAGAGAAGAAAGGCTGTGAATACTGAATTTGACTCTGAGTACAGATGAGGCATCGGGGCCAGGCTCCCAGTGTCTCAGTAGTCCTATCAAATGCAAACCACACCCTAAACCTCTGTATTTTTTAGATAAGGTCATGAACTGTGAGAGATTGGATTTGACGTAAACTCCGCTTTTGTGGGGGTTTTCATGTCCTAAATCGAGAAAAGAACAAACCCACTTGCACTGCCCACACAGTGTATTTGCAGGAGATGAAGGAATCCTCCCCTCACATCACAGGCTGATCCCTGCTTGTTGTTTGGTTTACACGGTCTTGCCTGATTCTGATCACAGAGGCCTGAACCGATCCGGTAATCATTTGGATCTGTCTTAATCCTGGCAGCCTGTGCCGCAGTTGTTGCATGAAGCAGAGCAGGATACCACCCAACAAGAGATCAGCTGTCAGAGCTGGCCATTTTATTTAACTCTTCTCCCTTTGCTCCTCTTTCCAGCCCATCTGGGAACAGAAATCTGGCCACAGTGATAACAATTGGTTAGGCTTTTAAATGCTGCCACCACCATTCCACTGGTGGAGGTTTCAGGAAAGCGGTAAAATGCCAATGGGAGAGTTAAATTAAATGACCTTGTAAATGGTGATGGAAATGTAACTCGTGGTATACTATGCAGGATTTTTAGAGTATAATTAAAGAGATGAAAGAGATAGCATTAAAGAGGTAAAAGATAATATATTCATGCATCTGTGCTGAAAATGTGGAGTTTTCTTTCCTGCGCACTGACACGTTTTAATCCACTGCTCTTCTTTTGTCATATCCAGAGAAGGAGACCAACCTCAAGTCATTCATCCTGAGGGATCTGCTGCCGTCATCTGTGGACAGTTATTACAGATACACTGGCTCTCTGACCACACCACCCTGCAGCAAGGTAGTGGAGTGGATCATCTTCTCCAGGCCTGTATATGTGTCTCAGTCACAGGTACGTTTACTCCACATATTCACGCTCACACACATACAGCTATATTCTCCACACACAGTCAGATCCCATTTTCACACAGTTAGTGGATCACTTGCTGTCCCACAGTGGGGATGTGCAAGCAATTTTTCCCCTCATCTACCTCTCCTCTTTCCTCCGTTTTCCCTCATTCCTCCCCAGCTCCCCTGCATATGACACCACAAGTGCCTATATAGTGGATGATTAAGCAGGAAGGGGGAGCCAGCAGCTTCCTGGCACTTGAATGATATGCATATATCATGCTGTCGGTCTGAGACAATGCCTGTGAGGTCTTAAATAAAAAATGGCTGCACCGAATGGTTATCAAAGTTGTTCAAGTGCAAAAACGTTCATTAATTTAAATGTTCATTAATTTAAATTATTGCAGTAAATTTAACATATGTTCAATGAAAATCATAGCATTTAACTCTCAACTGTGTTCTGTATAATTGCTTACCTCAGGCTTGGCTCCCTGTATTGTGATTTTTGGAGATAATATATGCCAAATCATGCCCCGCGCTTTTTGCTGATCCCATACACAGTCCTTGGCTGCATCTTTTTATACATACGGTTCTTAAGTTACCCAGCTGCATATCCTCTAGAGCGTTCTGTACTGTAGAAATTTGCAGGGTTCAGTGGAATATCTATCAACTTGCAAGAGGACAAGTCTTTTGTTTTGAAATGACTTGTGCTGCAGGAATATTGACCATAGCTACTGTGTTTGTGACGCTCACAGATAGTCTTTTATGAACCTGTAATTCATTTCTCCAAGCACGCATAGGACACATTGATTCCACAGTATCAGTAATGTGTAGTCATTACTGCACACAGCAGGAGATCATTCATGGCAATCAATGGCCACAAATTTGCCCCATTGAGAAGTTACAACCCGGTAGGTAGCCAGGATGATGAAGTCTGTGCCTGCTGGTGCCTGTGGTGTGAATATTTCTTGCAAATATGGTGCTCCGGTTGTGAACAGTCAGCTCCTAGCAAGTGGCTATAAATGCAGTCCTGGATGATATATTGCATTTGAACACACACATACGCACACACTGACAGAATCATTCAAATTTTCAATAGCCGCTCTTTGTTTCTCTCCATCTAGCTTGAGGCCTTTTACAACATCCTTACAACTGAGCAACAGGACCACGTCAAGTCTGTGGAATATCTGAGGAACAACTTCCGACCCCTGCAGGACCTTGACAACAGGAAAGTCTTTAAGTCAGCTGTAAAAGACGCATGGCAGAAAGACTTGACAGAGATCTTGGGAAGCCCTCATGGCACAGAGGCTTCAAGAGGTGAGCTGCTTTTTCCAACATTCGAAAGCATGCCTTTATAGCTGAGTGTTACAGTCTAGTTCAACTATCTTAACCATCAGGAATGGTTATGAAGAGGCCCAAATCTTCTGCCATGGTGTATTTAATACCATACCATTTTATCATCTCTGAATAGTCTACTCTTAGTATTATTTTATTTCTACTTGTATTACTTTTAAATTGCATGCCGTTGGATGGTTTTATTGGTCTGTTCATTGCACTAGTTATTGTTTTATGAGGTTTTATTCTTAGTTTTAAAAGTTTTAAGTCGCTTGTCTTGAGTTTAATGTTCAGTTTTTGGCTTTGATATTATTATTATCATTACTATTATTGTTGTTGTTATTTTGTTTTTATCAGAGATGCAATAGTGAAATTTTGGGCTGCCATTTAAAATTACAATTTGCCCAATACTGATAAGATTATTTTCTTTTTTATGGCACCAAAAAGGGAAATAAGATACAACAAAAACAAATGAAAATTAAAGCTGCAAGCAGCATTGGGCGGAACTTGTGCTCGGCCCGGTTCCGCCTCGTGTCACCGTTGACACCTCAGCTCCATTCACACCTCTCTGTCCTGGCTCCAGCCCTCACCCTTTCGGGGGACTTTATAATACTCATGATTAATCTTGTTCATTAAGCTTTTATTTTGTAAACCCATTATAGCTGCTAAGCATTTCCAAACCACTGTTAGAAAATGTGCAGAAAAAAAGTCCTCTCCTCCCAGGAGTCGAACCCGAGTCTACCATGTGGCAGTCTGATGCACTAACCACTTACTACACAAACTACTGCTACACAGCTGCTGTGTGTTTGAGTTTGTGACATGGCTCCTTAGGGAGTAGACATTTGTGTCTGTGTTAAATTCAGTGAGAAACCACCTCTCACACAAACTGTGATTAATCCATCACCATACATCGTATCTGAAAATGTTTTGCATGTGAGAGTTGTGGTGAGTCTTGTGAATGTATCGATATATAAAATGTGGGAAAAAAGTCTGAAGTGAATAATCAGTTTCAGACTTCGCAACTTTCAGAGCTTATATATATATATATATATATATATATATATAGAAAAAACTAAGGCAGTTATAACAAAGTTGTGAATAAGTTTTTTGACAAAGGTTTGCAGACAAATGGCCTTGGAAAAGATAATTATTGATGTTTTATTTTGAAAGGCAGATTGCAAACTTCCTGTTGGAGTTGGCTCATGGGTGTCAGTGTATGGTTTGTAGGGCTTGATGAGACAAAAATTTCACCGTTTGTTTCATGTCTCTACAACATTCCCACTGGCTGCTAGGGCTGTTTTCGTGTATGTAAGTGGCGCTACAGAGCACATTTTGGCACCTAAGGGGTTAATATTTATACTGCATCAAATTTTTTGCCAGACGTGTGCCAAATTTGATGAATTTTTCAGCATGTTCAGGGTGTCAAATTCCAGTTTAAATTGGCAATGGTATAAAAAACAAATGAAATACAACAGGGGCCTTGCCTTTCAGGCCCTGCGAACTTGGTCCCTAACAAAGAAACTATTATTATAAAACAAAACACTGACCTGTTCTAAAGTCATCAAGGCTCTCATCAGATTATCTTTGAATGAGCACAAATTTGCACACTCTCACATATAGAGTTATTGCAAAACTTTTAATAAATCACAGCAGATAAGTATCAGCTACTGCTACTGGTGAAATGTCATATCACATTGCGCTCCCACCTAGAGTGAAATGTGCTATAAAAAGTTTTTATTCTTGCTTGTATCAGATTTGCCTTGGTATTTACACTGCAGTCCACCTCTGACTGGTTAAACCCACAGAGCTCCTGTAATTACAATTATTACTCACAATGGCATTAATTCTCCGGGCTGAAAGTAGTTAGTTTGTTGAAAATAAGAGCACGGTCATTAAGTGTACATTAATGTAGCATAATGTATGCTGAACTGTTTATTTCTTTGAGAAAGCACGCATTAGGCAAAGACGGGGGAGTATTGCATTAGTACATCCAAAACCTTCCCAAAATCTTTATGCTGTCACGCAAACAAACAACATGATTATTTTTCTGTCTGCTGGTTTGCAATCTTCAAAATGTTCTAATTTGGTTCCCCATTAGCGCCCATCCTCAGGTGACCCAACAGCCACAAATCATGTCCAATACTGTCTCCATATTAAATATTTTGTCCACATCTACCATTATATTTCTGCAAATTTGTCCAGGTTTTTCAGCAGCATTTGTTCCTGATCAAAAATTCATAGATGCCACGCTAAAAATGAATAATGAGAGTTCTGATAGCATTTCGGGAGCAAATTAAGGTACCTCATCTAGTTTGTCATCATGGATATCCATTCATGAGCCCCAGCATAAATCAGGAGGTCAGACAACATTGCAGAAGCTAATTTCTTTTCTCTCATCGTTACAACATATTTTTTATATCAAAGCCGGTATTAATACCAAACACAGACCTCATGGAGGACTTGATTAGAGTATGTTTGTTCATCTTTCTCTTTATATGTGCATCTAACAGTGCGTTCTTCAGCAGAATAGTACATGAACTATGGAGACTAATGAGAGAGGCTGCTGCTCCTTAAAGTGGTGTTGTTGGTGTCTGGCGGGGAGAATTGATTGGGATTGCTTGTGATGAAGTTGGAGCACTCTAACGGGCCCGATCAGTAATCATCATTAATATGTGGCACAGCTAAAATAGACCCATACAAATTAAGTTGTGAAATTGCTTTTGTGGCATTATGTCAGTGGGCAGAATGAATGTGGACCAGTATCTGTACTTTTTTTTTTTTCTTCTTCCCAACACTTCCACTTCCCTTTTCTCCTGTTCTTTTTTTCCTCTTTACATCTCTTATATTTCTATTTCTCTGTGTTAAAATGTTAAAAAAAAAGTGGGAGGTGTTAGCATTGTCAGTCTTCTCCTCAAGGGTGACATCTGTCAAGGTTGTGTGAGGGAGATATTTATCTCTGCACGGTAAATCATGGCTTGGCTTGTAAATATTTTGAGAACCAGGGACGCACCATGGCCGGGTGTTCAATCAATGTTGTTTTCATAGCCATGAATGTTATTGTGTGGCCAATAATAGTTTTGATGCAATGGAAGGTTGCACATTATTAAAAAGTGTATATTGTATATCTGTATGTGTAACATCACTTACTGCTCTCTGAACCTCTATATATACAACCCTCCATGATCACCAGTTTTTGTCACCGCCACAAATGTTGTCTTTTTTTTTTTTTTCTTTTTTCACATTTTATTTTTATATACAAATTTTACAGTATGCAGGACAAACAAATGAAAAAAAAAAAAAAAAATAGATCACAACAGTTGGAGCATCGTGGTTCAACCTTTACACAAATAAAATACAGAAATTTTGTCTTAATTCGTTTAGCTCTATATTTCTTAATTAAATTGTTTGTAGCTGGACATTTTATGTGATAACAATATTTTGGTAAAAGATTATTTTTGATTTCCAAATCATTAATTGTCTAATATTATAATGTTTAAAGTCGGTGCTGAAGCCATATTTAGTCCTTAGATGACATACCTAGCATAGAGTACATTCACATTCCCTTATTTGCCCTTATTCCCCTATTCCCTGATCCTCTCCACATGACCTGGAAATCGTTCTGGTCCATCATCAAAGAGAGCATCCCAAAGTTCCTATTTGAGCTCTGGGGAGTGAGAATTGAGGATACATGAGACTATCCTTCAGTCTTTTATCAAACCAACCCAGCCTTTTATTAAAAATATGTTACTGATCAGATGCTACAGTCAATGAGACTGATCTAAAACCACATCACAGCATGAATGAAGTTTAGATGTGGACAAAACAAACAGAATAGAACTAGATCTGTTTTGATTAAAGATCTAGACAAAAATAGTGCATCTATGGGTGTGAATGGGGGGGGGGGGGGGGGCTGCAAAAAAAAACCCATTTCTCTGTGGTAAACAAAATATACGCTTTGTCTAATAAAATTATTTCTTGCCTGCCAAAGAAGATAAAACACTCTAATTATAGAAGTATTAAATATTGAATTCAGAAAAGGAATATCTACATTAAACAGTTCATGTGTGCTCAGTACATTTACACACTCTGTGACCGATCCGTACATAATATTAATGTAGAATGCAGTTATTAATACATATGCAGATATTTGTCAAACTGTTAAAACATATTGTCACAGTCTGTACAGACGGACTTAAAAAAAAAACCCTCACTGCTGTGCCGACACTGATAAATGAGTGTCCTTACTAATTAACTGGACAGAGTTTATGTGTGCAAATCCAAACTCCATAAAACCATAAAGGGTCTCTACAGAGCATTTTAAAGCCCACTGATAGCTGATCAGCTCTGAAGGCATCACGAGAAACAGACGTTGCTTCAGATTTTGGCTCGGAGGAAAGGATGTCTCATTTCTTTAAAAACAAATTTTCTCAGTTCCTCTTTCTTCATGTCTCCTGTGGGAGGGACTAAGACAACAGTAAAAGATGCAAGTGAAGGAAATGGGCAATTAAGGGAATGGGGATCTACCCATAGCAAGGAGGAAGTCATGCAAATCGTGAGATAACTGTGAACAGTTTTCAAAATTCAGCCATATTGCTTTCTTTACATTTTTAATTGAATTCTTTTGTCATCATACCAATGTCAACATACAGCTACTTAAGACATATTGTACAGCCTAGAGATGAGAGAAGCAGTGAAACTGCCATTTGTTGACAACAGTCAATTCATCCCCTTCATGGTAGAACCTGCCAGGAGAAAGATTCATGCTTTGCTCTAAGTGGTATTGCACACTGAGGTGAAACTGCTCTGAGGCTAGCACTTATTTTAGAGGAAATAACTGTATGTATTCAAAGAAACATAGGATTTCACCTGTGGCATCACTGCTGGTAGTTATTTTGCTGCTGATTCAGTGTTTGATACACAGTTCACCATTTGATTGGGAGTATATCACAGTTCAAGCATCAGATGAGCTGCCAACCTGCCAGTTTATCTAAACATCTCAATATCACACCTCCCTCAGATCAGTAAGTGAATACAGTACACAGATGTGACGACAGTAGATTGTTGTCATAACATAATTACAGGTTACATGTGTACTTGGAGCTCGATAAAGCTGTCGAGTATATATTGTGTACTGTCCCAGATGTGTATTTTAGTGATACTGAAGGAAAGGATGATGACTGCCATATCGGTAATCACACATGATATCTTCAGCTTTTACTCATTGACATTAGAACATTCAAAGTGTTATTATGTATTTCACACCTTTCACACCTCATCAACACCCAAAGATTTCCTTGCCGTTGTTTTTTTTTTTTTCCGTCATGTCCCTCTGACTGATTCCCTCACCCTGTCTCCTTTTCACATATCGTGGTGCATAATTTGCACCATAGCTTCACTGTGTAAATGGAGAAAACTGTGGTGACAATTTCAATTTGGCACAAACCCTGAGTGCATGTAATCGGCTGACACTGATTCCTGATTGCTGTTGCCCTGATGTACTGAGAAGCATGTCCAGATTGTCCCTCAGTCACAGTGACAGAGCCTTGTGTAAATATCCATGCTTCAGCCTACACTGCCACCTTGAGGCTGACGTCCATGTTTATTTCCACTCCTCCTGCATCCTTCATAATGTAATAGACAGGAAGTTGCAGTGTTATCCGTATCCCATGTCAAATACTCAAACTAGCCACTGGGACTTTTTCCTGAATTCTGTTGAGTGTTGAAAAATGAAAAATGTCACAGTTGTGGAGACTGGCGGTCTCAACAGATACCTGAGATTCTACCTGACCACAGCCAAGCCTCCTGGAGTGTTTTTGTTATTGAGTTACTGTATCAATGTACACCATAGAAGTTTTCCAAGTGGAAAGGGCTTCGAGTCAGGCCAGCAGCAGACAGTAATAATAGGCTTGTTAAAAGAAAACCTGGATCCTGCACAGACACAAATCTTTCTGGTCAAGCACTCCTCCCAGCCACAGCCTTTCATTTCCACCCAGCTGCATTCAGATGGGAAAAAGTGACACTTTTCCTTTCTCTTATTAATAATTTTCATTTCATGCTCCCTCTCTCTGTTCTTGCAGTGTGCAGCAGTGCCCCAGTGAGCATGAAGATCCAGCCGCTGAACCAGACTGCTCTGATGGTGAGCTGGGAACGCCCTCTAACCATCTACCACCCACCCATCACCAGTTACATGGTCTCCTACAGCTGGGTGAAACGTGATGTTGCTGATGAAAAAACCTTTACAAAGACTGGAGACCAGAGCATGGTGAGTAATAGCAACAGCTGCCAACAAAAACTGAAAATATACTGTAGTATTTACACAGAGAAAGCAAGGAAATTTGCTGGGGTTATTTGGGTTACGTTTGTATTTCTAAACAGCTTTTTATTCCCCCCTGGGATGGACACAGTTTAAATGGCTATGACAGACGGGCAGACCCTCAGATGTTCTTGGCGGGATCAGAGTGGCTAGAGGAGTGACAGGTTGTGATGAACTCGGCGTGTGGCTGTTGCTCGGTCGATATGAGGGTCCAAGCACTTCCCTGTCACTCATCTGTCCATGAATAGACATGTAGGGAGAACTGAGAAGCCTATAATCTGTGCAGTGTGTTGACAAAAACACTCATGGTCTTCTCTCAATCTTACTATTTTCTACGAACTTCTTTTTGCATTGATTTCAATTGTAATTACTCTGTGAACGGGTTTAGAATGTGATGGGGTCAAGTGTGGAATGGGACTCATTTCTTACAGATTTCACACGAAATGACTATGCTTTTTTCTTTCACCAATTTAAACTCTGTGTAATCATTTTAGCAAATTCTGTCTGTTTTCCTGGCCACACAGACAGCTCTTTGAACACAAACTGTCTTCTTTTACTAAACTATGCAGGCAGCTGTGCAAGTGTAGTCCTTTAGATCTCAATGCAGTTCTTGACATCAGTGATCATACATTTCTGCCTGTCTGCCTTGAACACAGAATAGAGAACATTGACTTTCTCACCAGAAATATATCCTCCCCTCTAGGAAGCTACAGCTACAGCACTGTTCACGCTCACACCATATATCCCTCTCCCCGGTCACACATCCTTCCATTTGTGGATACCCAGCTGTGCATCGCTTTCAAGCTCACTGACCCCCACCTGTCCTGACAGTCTGCATGACTGCCTTTTTTGATATAAATGGTGCAGGGGCAAAACAGACGCCCAACAGTGCAGAGACCTGGGATCAGTTTCCTGGTGGCTGTACATCTGGATTGGTCATGCGTTTCATTGAGTCCAGTTGCCATCATCATGGGTGGGAGGTTGGTGAGAGATCACCACTAGTGACTTCTGCTGGATGGTTGGAGCTACTGCACACTTGGGGGGGGGGGGGCAAACGGCATTAATGTGAACCTTCTCAAATACAACATCTATTTGTTTTCTTCTTATTTGTTTTCTTTTCTTCTTGTTTTCTGCATTGGTGTATAACCTTTTTACTTTATATATCTTATATATTAGTCCTTCAAGCTCATTTTTCTGTTTTTCAGAAACAGAAATACCGTAGTCCACCTCAATTCGAGACTTGCTGCACTGGTTACATCCTATTTTGAACATCATCCAACTGTATTTACTGACCTTTAACTTCTCATCAGCCACAGTGCACCCCAAGGTCCTCTGGCGGACTTATCATATCTCTACTGACTGGTACATTCTATATTCTCCCTTAAGACTCCAGTACTGTGAAACAACCTGCCTCACAAGCTGGGTGTTGCATGTAACCACTTACTGTTTGGCTTGTGAAGTAGCCTCACAGAGCCAGACTTAATTTTAATGGCGTGTCGATGCAGGAGAAAGGTCTGGCTGAACCCATTAGCATTTGAGAATAGGGAATTGTTTGTGTTTCTTAAAACCATCATCGTCTAGGGTGGTCCTAAGTCAAGGATGCAGAGTGATGGTGTCTTTACAAAGTGAATAGGATGAAAATTTGTCTTGGTGCAACATCTCCATGTGAGGAGGCAAACCCTATTATTATAATCACTACATTTCTATTCGAGGAAATGCCAAAATGTCATCTTCATCAAAACTTTTCAGCATGTACTTACTAGTTTGGATGTTGCTGTTTGATAAAGCGACGGGGAGTTTGAACAAAGAAATATGCAGGTAGCGGCAGGGGAGCAGAATGCTGACTTTTGGAAGAATATTTATTGCCATTTTGATCTGTTTTTGATGGTCACAAGTATAGAGACAGATTTAGGAACAGTGAGAAGTATAACATCCAACAAACCCCAACAGCCAGAATTGAAAGAAGAGGTTTTGTGAATCTCTGGTTTGCACCCTAACCTTTCAGCCCCAAAGGCAGTTTAGAATGTTTTAAATACAGCGGTTGCTGGTCTGTAGATGTAGTTAAATTCAGTAGTCCGCAAGTCACATTGACAGTGTTGGTATGTTCCTCTCCTTTAGCTGTCATTTTTCATATTTTTTGCCCATTTCATTACCATTTTAATTTTCACTTTCTATCTTTCCATGCATTCAAGAAAAAAAAAAACAAGCATTTTATTACCATAGGCAATCACTGAGGATCATTGTAATATAAATAAATCCATGTACACACTGGACACGGGGTTTTTAACAACATGTGGCTGCTTTCAGGATCAGTTGAGCAAAATGGTGACTGAATTAACCATCAATGTAAATATGTTTTATCCACAAATTTAATCAGGATTTCTATAATATGTGCAAGAGGTTTTAAGTGCTTCTGTATGTGCATCTTTTTCTTGCAGAGAGCAGTCATCACTAATGTTTCCCCTGACGTCCTGTACCTCTTCAGAGTGCAGGCAGTGTGTCAGCATGACCTGCGCAGTGACTTCAGCCAAACACTGCTGTTCAGAGGTAACTCCACTCATCTTTTCACACACAGTAATAAGTGTCTGTTAAGAAAAAAGAAAAAAACACACACAAAATAGATTTTTATAAAGTGCTTTCTTGTTTTTCAGCTAATACAACAAGGATATTTGAAGGCTCTCGCATTGTGAAAACTGGGATGGTGAGTTTGCCTGAAGATGGCAGCGCAAATTTCTTTTGGCAACTCACATTGGGGTCTGTTGTTTAACCACTCTCTTATGTCCTCTTCAGCCCACGATTTCCCCAGCATCTTCAGCAGACATGGCTCCCATTAGCTCTGGTTCTTCCACTTGGACGTCCTCTGGCATCCATTTCTCTATCGTCTCCATGGCAACAGGAATGGGTCCCTCCTCGAGTGGCAGTCAGGCCACAGTAGCATCAGTGGTGACTAGCACCTTGCTGGCGGGCTTAGGTGTTGGTGGAGGTGTCATCTCTTCCCTGCCTAGTTCCGTTTGGCCCACCCAGGCGCCCCAAGCCACTCAAAACCCCACTCATCCTTCAGTCCCACCTGCGAAGTCCAGCACGGAGCAAACAGCGCCACAGGGCTCAGAGACAGACACCCCATCTGAGGACAGCCAGACCACACGAGACGGTGTGGAGGAGGAGGAAGAGGAGGGGGAGAGAGAAGGAGAGCAGGAGGAAGAAGAGGATGAGAAGAAGAAGAAAAACAAGCCTGCGTCCACTAATGAGGAAAAGCAAACTAACAGCACTGTGGCCAAAGAGTCTTTAATCCCCACCCCTGCATCCACAGCCAAAGAGAAAGACGGAGGGAAGCCTACAGCTAAAGGCACCACAGTACCTGAAAGCACTGGAGATGAACAGCTGGTCAACATAGATGTAAATGCAGTCCCTAGTCAGGAGCCTCGTAATGACAGTGTAGAAATGCAGATTCCCCAAAGCTCCACGCTGGCTCCGAAGATCAGTCGTCTTTGGCCATTTTCTGTCCAGACTGGTATGTCACAATATGCTTTTTTTTTTTGCAATCAAAATGTCTTTCATCCAAACATAAAAATCTCTTTTGAAATTTCAGTAAGGCGTCTTCATATGAGGCAAGACTTCTCTCCAAGCAGCCTAATTTAGCATAACAAATAACTTGATTTAAGACGGTGACTTCACTGGTTACCATCTCAGTCAAAGACAAAGCTCCAGGCTTTTGTGTCACTACAACACAGAGGCCTGAAGGCAAAAGTAAGCTGTTTGCCAGAGGGGTTGTGCCTCGAGGAATTCGTTTAAACATACAGTACTACAGAAGAGTTTGCCTCGAGGGAGAGCCTTTTTGTGAAGATTTTTTTTAGCCAAATCTTTTGCTGTGACAATGTTAGAAATAGATATCAAGTGAAGATTGATTTGAAAACTGGCGTCTGGAATTGTATATTTATGTTGCACTCAAACTGTTGAGAATATGTGTTAGATAAGAAGCACCTACCTCATCTGAATCTGATAGTACTGCAGTGTCTGACTGACAGACAGATGTTTAGCTTATGATTTTATTCTAAGCAGTGTGTAGTTTTTAATCTGTAATGGCTTTGATTTTTGGATCGAATAATGAACTCTCTGAGGTAACATGATTACATTCATTGTTTCATAATCTGATTGTTATTTGTGATTCAAATTGCTTTTCAGGTTCAACCAAGAGTTACGAACAAAAGACTTTGAGCCCTAAACAGATACACTGCATGACTCAACATAGTCACAGAGAGCATTTCACTCAGAGGCAACCCAGTAAAAGGCTCAAATTTTCATTTAGTGGTGCACAGTATATTCATGTTATGTCATTTGATTTGGGTGGAATAGATGCAAGTAATGTTGAGCATTAAGGTTGGCTTAACATAGGTGATATGACACTGTAGACTGGCAACCAAATGAAATGTATCATTAAATTTCTTTGAATATCACAAGAAACATCTGATCTTGCATAAATATACAAGAAAATATAAACCAAAGCTCTTGTTTCTTTAAATATTTTAATCCTCAAAAGCTTCATTTTAGAAAATAGACTTTATGTTTGCCATATTCCTCAAAAAGAATCAAAATGATTAAATTTGCTGCCAATTTTCACTGACAGTTAAAGCTCCTATTTGTCGGATTTGAAATGTTCTCATTTTGATGTACCCCACGTCTCCCCAGTGAATATGTCAAGGAGACAGAATGAAGGACAGAAGGCAATACAAAGACTGCATCAATCTTTCATTTTCTGTTGGTTTCTTTAATCACAGTGTCTAAAAACACTGCAGTAGAAAAATGATTCTGTCTCTAGAATATCTTTGTGCATGTGAAAGTATATAGCATTTACACGTGCTGGTGTTTCATTCTAGATAGGACCATCTTGACCAACATGACTCGCACCCCCCAGCCGGGGATGGGCCGGATGGTGTGGATTGTCCCCCTGGTGGTAGTGTCAGCACTCACTCTGCTCTGCCTCATAATGCTGCTGGTTGTGATGGTCTACTGGAGGTAAGAAGAAGGTCAAAGCGTAGCCGTGTTCAGGTATCAAACCACATTCTGGAGCGATCATTTTACAGCTAAACTGGTCAAACAGAAACATGACATTACACCCGTAGAAATGCCTCATCTCTTCTGGCTCTGTTTTTCTTACTTTTCACAGTGGTATCAATAACTAGGCTGCCCTTTAACTCACAGAGGTGTCATCTATACATTGTGTTAAACTAACATTTGTGGGTTAAAAAAAAAAAAGTATCACGCCTGACGCCTGGTTGCATGACAGGATTTTCCAGTCAGTCTGTTACACATTCACACCTGTCTGGTTACAGTGAGTCCCGTCTGCTTTTCTACACATGCATGCGTTTGTGCCATCAGTCTCCAACGGTCTGCTCTGCTTTCTTGGCCTCGTCTGACCTGCTCGCTGTACATCATGCCCATCACCCTCCTTGGTGAAAGCCAGGAGACCTGAAGGCCCTCCAGAGCCAGCAGGGGTCCCAGCTGTGTCTTCATCTGCTGGGCTAATTTCCAGCCACGCTATTGGACACCCAGTAATTACACAGGCCAAGCCACTGGCACATGCAGGCTGGATAATGAGTTACAAATAGCACTATGGACTGTTTCCTCAGCTGGTCCCATGCATACATAATGCAGATTACCGCTTGTAAAGTTCTGTGGAGGATTTTGTTTATTGACAGTCTGGGATATTTTGTGAATCATGCTAAATAGTTATTTTTACTGTATAGTATCTGAATTGTGACTTAACTGCAGTTTGGAGCATTGTATAGTGCCACATAATGGAACCGTTTTTTATGTAACAGCCTTATGTTGAAAAGGAATGTATTAGGTGCATCTGAGAGTTGTGTTATTTGAGCAGAAGAGCAGGGGCTGCTGGGAGATTAGAAATGGTCATCACAGCTGTTGTTATGACAGCTCAGACAGTTCAGACAACGCCTGCTTTCCCTTGGGGAAGAGACCATGATTGAAGATGAAATCAACCCATTCACACTCTTCATGCTCTGTGTAGTCTTTCTTAGTAATAGTGTGACTAACAAAATCCTCTACTCACAGATGTTCTGGTCATTAAGAACACATCGCTGTAGTCCATTTTGATTTATAACTGTTTATTTAGCAATATGTAATTATAAACCATATATTCAAGCTTTCATTTTTTGCTTGTTAAATTGTAGTTAATTCTAGCATATTAGGTTTATCTATACTGGAGTAATTTCATGAGTTACAGTACACATCTGGAAGTTTCTGTGCTCTAAGGTGTTTGTTGAAAACGCACAGATGTTAAATAGGGTATGAATCCCATCTCATATGAGTGCTGCTGACGGCCGTGTTAAATGTTAAATTGGATGCTTCACTCCAGTTTTTAAAGAAATTGACATCCATACAAGCCGTATATTTCCACACATTTTCCACTCCCCCAAGTGTTCTTGTGAGACCCTGAATGAGAAGTAGTGATGAGATGTTGACAGAGCAGGTTAGTTAGCTGCACCACATCTGCACCCGCAGGGACCCATTACTCTGGGAGGCTGTGACGCAAAGCAAGGGGGGAGCTCTCCTCATTTGTTTTTCACCCTCCCCTCTTTCTCTGTCTCTCCTCTCTCTCTCTCTCTCTCTCTCTCTCTCTCTCTCTCTCTCTCTGTGTATTTCTCTTTCTTCTCTCTCCTTCTATATCTTTTAAATGCTGTGCAGCCTTCTTATTTTTGTTTCATCTCTCTTAAAGAATGACTAGCCTTTGCTCCCTCCTCTGCATCAAGTACAGGTAGGATTAAACCTGAAAAAAAAAAAAAAAAAGCTGGCACTGGATGAAACACAGGGTCTTTCTTTCTGCATTTATTAGTATACATTGTGTGTGTTGGTGTGTGAGGAGGCAGTAGGGTTTGACAGTCTGTGGAGGGTGTTTAGCACCTTAGAGATTTAAGAGATTTACAAAGTTTTTTTTTTTTTTGAGTAATTTGAGTTTTGTTTTATTTTCTCTGGAATCCTTCCTCAACTAAGAGTTTTACAGACCACAAAAATATTTTAGCCTATTAGCAGTATGCATCAATTTGACAAGAGTGGCAATGATTTGCTCTTTTAGAAGCTGTTAATTCTTTGAACTGCAGACTTTAAACTGCTGTGTAAAAGTTTGGAGGACTTGCACTTCAGATAGCTCAAAAAATGACACATTAAATAACAGTATTTCTGACCTGGGGTTAGGTATAGCTGTGTAATGGATGTCAAACTTTCATCTTGTAACACAAAACTTTATGAATATTGTTTTTCACCTGCTTTGAGTAGCAGCAGCAGGGGGCAATCATAGAAACGTGTCCAGCAGAAAATGCACCTTTTACTGGATTTTGATCTCGTCAGATCAGAGAGGGAGTTTTGAAAGTGCTCTGTTTTGTCCTGTGGAGAGATTGTATTTGGATTAGTTGTCTTCAGTTTGAATAAGGGCTAATTTTGGCACTGCGCTGTGTGTCGCTGTGAGTTGTTTACCTGTTCCCTGTTGTCAGCTCACACTGCATTTCCAGTATGCGCTCGCAGACGAAGACTTTATCTGTGTGCGATCAGCTGTGTCTCAGCTACTCTGGAGTTTTCATTAGCAGTTTGCTGCCGTTCCCGTGTCATTCTACTCGACATTCAGATGCTGATGTTGACAGACCGGATCTGAGAACAATGGGATAACAACTCCCTAATAGACTTTACTGTGACTTCATCTGTGCCGATAGTGTGTGGTTTCACTGTACTGCTCTCCATGTGTCCCTGTAGGAGGTTTTTTCAGACTGCTCACTTCTATGTCGAGGAGAGTAGCTCCCCACGGGTGGTGGCCAATGAGAATATTCCAGTCATCCCTATACCAGGTAACCTCTGTTTCTGTGTATTATTTATTTATAGTACTAAATATTAATAACTTTATGTGAACGTTGCCTTTGCATTTAAGCCCTTATCTAGATACTCTATTTCTACATTACTATATATGTTCATATTTTAAGATTAGACCTAAAAATGACTATATGTCAGACAGAAAACACCATTTAACTTACTGTTTTCTTTGTTGTGTCTGTCAGTATCTTTAGTGCCTGTTCATTTACATATAAAATGGCTTTCATTGTAGATATTGTGTGTTTGGCTTTTTTTTGGCCTTTCCTCTTTGAGGCAGTAGTGCAATGACAGCTAGTTGATATCAAACTTCACTTTCACAAGCTCAGGGACACTGTAACGCTATGAGACTGTATCGTAGTTACAAAGCACAGCAGATGCCAGGATCGACTCCACATTCATTGCTTTTATTACTCGTCTGCTTCTTTTGATCTCCGTTTCCCTCTCTCTGTCTCTCTCTCTCTCTCCATTTTCCTTTTTCTTTCTATTTTTTTTAATTATCTATGAAACTACAGCAATTTTCAAGCACATAAATTCTGAATGATTGAACAAGTAGTTAATAGAAGTTAAGACATGAGGAAAAATGTTGACACGAGTAAAATTCATAGAACAGTGACTTTTATGGGCTCACCATTTTCATTATTCATCTCCGTATAGATATTTGAAGAGAAAATGGAAGAATCAGCCCAGTGTCAGAAGTATTGATCTTCCACAGGGCATTTGAGACTTAAAAGAAGAACAAGGCTCCTGTACAGTTTTATTCCTTGTCAAGTAAATCTGTGCCTAATGAACCTTAGTTTATTTCAATTTCAAACTCCTAAAGCCACATTTCACCCAGGACTATTCAGATGAACTTAACAGACTGCTAAGGCTCTCTATTCTAATAGGGCAGACAAGACATTTTGATAAATGAACAGATTTACAACCTGAAATTCACCTTTATGTTCTAACCACTGAGGCAAGTAAGAGTCCTAAAGGCCCCAGCTGCAAGGCTGTGTTAGTTAAGGCATCGACCAGCATCAGTATCAGTGACAGCTGGGTCCTCTATACTATTGTCCCAGAGTAACAGCGACCAGTCTTATCAGAGATCCCTCACGTGTGATTGGGGTCTGATTTAACTCAGATGGAACAGATGCTACCTCCTATAAATGCTCAAAATACCAAAACTAGGCAGTGAGGCGAGTCTATTAGGATGGCATGGCTTCATTTTTCTTTTCTTTTTTTCTCTTTTTTTTCCCCTTTTCTATTCTTTTTTCTTTCAAAAATGTCCTTCTGAGCATCTGATTTAAGGTTAACAAACCATACTTTACATTTGCTGCCTGGTTGCTTAGGAATTGGAAAAATGATGGATGGCATTGGCTTCTTTGTGAGCCCTGCCTGAAGACCTCGCTCATACACTAACAGTACAAGACAACACTATAAGACCTTACACAAACCCTGATAAGTGCACTTTACTGATAGTTTTGTGTGTCTCCTGCAGATGACATGGAGGCCATCCCTGTTAAGCAGTTTGTTAAACACATCATGGAACTGTACAAGAACAACCTGCAAGGTTTCTCAGAGGAGTTTGAGGTATGTCTATGTAGTTTTGAACTACTGTTGACCACACACGTGAATAGTTGATCCAAACCAACATCTTAGTGTTGATGTCCACGCCTTGTTCACGCTGACTTCTTACAAACCACAAAATGTAAACATAATGTCAGAGGGAGTGATGGTTAACTCATTGATTGGTCATATACATCATTAGCTCTACATGTACCCATGGGAAGGAAAAAAACACTTAAGCAGGGTACACACATAAAAATAATTGGGCTGTTTTTGTCCCGATTTTCCCCCTTCCCAACCAAGGATGGCAAACGCCAGATTATCTTATGTTTTATAAGATTATCCTATAAGATTATCCTGTGGTCTGAGGTGTGTTAAGAGTGAATATGTCCCGATAATTGGCTCCAAAACGGGTTGGGGCTGACAATATTAAATATTAAACTTGTTCAGTATTTACCACCAAACATCTTCGTGTGTGGGGACAGCGGACGACTCCCGAGTCA
This sequence comes from Sphaeramia orbicularis, assembly GCF_902148855.1. Lineage (NCBI taxonomy): Eukaryota > Metazoa > Chordata > Actinopteri > Kurtiformes > Apogonidae > Sphaeramia > Sphaeramia orbicularis. The sequence goes on along the minus strand of NC_043961.1, from coordinate 32,687,855 downwards.
TGACTCTGTGAATTGTGACGTGAAACGGAATGTAGCCAATCAAGAAGCAAGCTGACTGAGGAACAAGGAAGCAGGTGTAAATAATAACAAGCATGGCTGACCTGAAACATAAAGTTCGGTGGGCCTCCGAAATTTAGGTTTTTTTTGTCAAATATAGTCCCAAGAACGCCATCATTCCCTCCTCTCATATGTCCTCTTCCATGTTGTATGTTGTGTTTTCCAGTTGTTGCTATGTTTCTTCTTCGTTTTTGTTAGATCATGTTTGATCACACGAGATTTCTGGCTTGGAGGACTAGATTCTAGATCGGTGGTGGTACAGAATTATTACATGAGTGGTATGCTGTGTTGAGATTATCGGAACACACCACACACAGCACGATCAAAACTGTGCAATGCCTGATTTTTTATCTTCATGTGTTTGGTCTGTAAGAAATAAAAAATCTCTTCAGATTTAGAAAATCCTTATGTGTGTACCCCACTTTATATGGCACTCTAGTACATCAGTGTATATGTATATTCTATGCTGTTACAAAGCATTTGCAAAGAAGTAATTGGTAAGCTTGATCAGAACTGTTAATAAACAGGTTGGAGAAGATCATAAAGATGGATTTTACCACAATGATATAAGTGCCTGTGTGTGTTGTTTAAATGTTGTTTATTAATACTAATCACGTTGTACAAAAGCTTCAGACATAATCCCCACACCCATATTGTGATTAACAGATATATTATCAGAGTACATTATTACATTGCTTTGATGCCAGCCTTAAAAAACACAGTCAGTTGTAGAGTTTGAACAAAAAAATCACAGTAACAGGGTAGGTGTGAAAGCACTGGGACTGCAGCACATATTTGTTGTGTCTTCTTTTCCTTGTGTATTTACTGATGGTCTACTCGACACAGGTCATTACCCCACTCCACTGTGCACATATTGTCTGCACTGGGTCCTGAGACTGAACAGTAGTTCAAGATTATTTTCTGCATGTGTTCGTGTGCAGGGTTTCTAATTTTGAACAGATGGTTGAGAGAAAGACTGAGAGAAAGATCAAGTGAGACGGAGGTTAATTAGAGGAGTACTGTCTGCTGGTTTTCTGGATGGAAACACATTTGCTGTGCAACCAGGTTAAGAAATGAGGCAAAAGCTTTACCCCTGGAGGATTCATTCTAATTGGGGTCATTTGATGTGAAGACTGTGTGCAAATGTGCTACAGTAAAGCTATGTTGGCAGTAGTTGTGGTAGTTTGTGGGTGGGTGCATTGTGGTTTAGTGTAGTAATGAAGAAAGTTGTGTAGCGGAGTTCAAGCCCCAGCAGTAGTAAGCATCTGTGTGCTCAAGTGTCCTTGACTGAGACACTAAATCGCTGCCACAGTTTCTGCTTGCAGTTAAAGCACTATCGAATAAATGAAATCTTAGAGGCTACTGAGGAATAAAAACATTCAGGTCACATGAAAACAGTAACAGTCGGAGTAAATATGGATTACTCAGGGAGGGTAATACCACTTTTGTATCTTCTACTTGTTTAATAAAATCCATCTCTGTGTTTGTTGTCTCACCAGGAGGTTCAACGTTGCACAGCAGACCTGAAAATCACAGCGGAACACTCCAATCATCCAGACAACAAGCACAAAAACAGATACATCAACATTGTAGCTTGTGAGTCAGCTGCAAAATCTCATTATGGTGTCTGTTGCTGCACAATCAAATTCGATTGATTCTGTACAAAATCTCTGCGGTTAATTCACATAAATATGTCAATGCTTTTCCCAGATGACCACAGCAGGGTGAAGTTACGAGCTCTTGCAGGAAAAGATGCTAAACATTCAGATTACATCAACGCCAATTATGTGGATGTGAGTAGTACCAAACACTTGACCTGTTGAAATATTTCAAGATCCTGGTTTGGTTTTCTTTTGTGGTAGTTTGACTGAATTTGTTGCAGTACAATTTCATAGGAATATTTTAAAGCTAACAGCTCCTATTTTGTTCATGGAATTGAAATATGTTTCAGTTGTACTTTTAGAAGCTAAGAAAAGTTGTGAGTCTGATCTTAAAAACCATTAATGATCATTAATATCTTGATCTTTGCCATTACGGTGGGTTAAAGAGCTGGTTTAATGGCAGACCAAGATGCTGTGTCTATGAGCTTTGTCAGTGTCAGTGGGTAAAATAAAGTTAGCCACTTCTTAACAGAAACCTCCACCATCATGTTTCAGGGCTACAACCAACCTAGAGCATATATTGCTGCTCAGGGTCCTCTGAAGTCTACATTTGAAGACTTCTGGCGGATGGTGTGGGAGCAGAACACTGGCATCATCATCATGATCACAAACCTGGTGGAGAAAGGAAGAGTAGGTTTACTTCCATCATAAAACATTCCTGCTAGAGATCAATTATCTGTCTGGTATTGACCTTTGATGTGACTGTTGTGTCCTTCAGAGGAAATGTGACCAGTACTGGCCAACAGAACAGAACAGTGAGCAGTATGGAAACATTGTGGTGACACTAAAAAGCACCAAAGTACACGCCTGCTACACACTGCGACAGTTCCTTATAAGGAACACTAAAGTTAAAAAGGTAAGTAAATGTCACACCCATGCTGTATTAATCTTCTCGAAGTGGCTATTGCTTCAGCACTGTGGGACTACTTTCTCATTTGTCTATTACACAGAGCCAATCAGCGCCCTCGTTATATCATGTGTAGGCTGGTAACCTGTCACCCTGCTGCCTCAGTGCTGTGGTAATAGGCATCGCACCTGCCATGTGCCTTTCCGGTCACAGGAAAAGGCTAGGGGACCAGTTAGTGGAAGCTGGTTTGTGCACATATTCACACTTTCAGTTTCAGCATGCAGGCAAACAACATGAAACGTGGCAACTGAATTTGCCCGGATTTTTGATTAATACAAATGAGCCACTGAGACAACGTTCATAGTGCAGAATGCAGATCATTTGTTTGGCTCTGTGGCAATAGACACACCGATGTTTAGTGCTACAGTACTGTGGCAGTAGTCATTGCCTAATCTTATTTTACTGCTATAAATTATTGCTTTTAAGAAATTTTAAGATTAGTGTGCACTATCATGGGGGCAAATCAGTTGGTGAAAATAATTGTATTGTGATGCTGAATAACAAAAACAATCATCATGATAGATGATCTGATGTGTTTGACTGACTAATTTGGGAAAAAAATAACTTGCTTACTATGCTATACTTACTGTAGCACTGAGCATGTCTATAGTTAACCCTTTAAACCCTAAGCCTAAAATGGTCTGCCTGGACTTTTTTTCTTATTTTGACTATAAAAAGGTTGGAAAATATGCTGTGAGTGAATCCATTTGCCCATTTTTCCAGAGCACTTAGAACTTTCAAAATCTAGCAATGATTTACAATTTTCTGCATGTTGTATTACTGCTAAAATGGCTTCTCCAGCTTCTAGTACAGGTGTGAGTGAAATTACTGTAATGACCCAATAAAGCCTATAAAGCACAACGTCTCAGGTTTCAGAAACCATTGGAATTTTTGCAATTGCATAAATGATGAAAAAGTTACAGCCATCCAAACTGCATGTGTGCAGGGTGTGTCAGCGATGACACGTCAGGTTTTAAAGAGTTAAGAAATGAAATGCTTAATCCAGTGGTTCTTAACCTTGTTGGAGGTACTGAACCCCACCAGTTTCATATGCGCATTCACCGAACCCTTCTTTATTAAAAAATACAATATGATTTTTTTCAAATTCAAGACACAGGCATATGTTTTACTAGTGCACAAAATGAACCGTGCATTAACATCACTGTGCTCAAAGAACAAAACCAATACAGTGCATGAACTTACAACAAATTACATATCTTTTCACAAAGACATGACCTTTTTTAATACAACCACACTGAAATGGTTTTAATTTTTAACCTTATGTATTCCAATAATGAACTTATTGTATTTATGCTATTTATCATTTTTAACATTTTAACACACACCCGTCACCTAATTTCCATCAGGCTACAATAATAATGAATATTTACTGCAAATCAGTGGGACTTCTGCTGTTGTGTATAAGTATGTGTAGGCCGTCAGGTAAACCCGGGTTTCGTTTCATCTCGCTCCGAACTTTCTGAACCACGCAATTTTGACATAAAAAAAGATAATTGCATGTAGTGTATCAAAAAAAAAAAAGTTCTCATTATACTCCTTCAGTATTTTTGTGATTGTTGTTTTATTACGGCACTAGCTTGGCTTTAGCGTAATACGATTTCTCCATCCGCGACGGTGCGTCGGTTGTCACATGATTGTAACTGAACGGTGCAGTGACCGAAAAATGTAAACAAACGCTACACATGGCTGCCTCCGTGGTTAACAGGAAGTAGCAAAAGTCATAACAACGATGTGGAAAATACTCAAATAATTCATCGTCAGACGAGTGGAAGAGATTATAAACACTTCCGGATGTGTTGTAGTGCTATAAGCAACAACAATACACCGCGTATATTGGATGTCAATCAGAGAAAGAATCTCCGAAGCCGTTTGTTTACATACACGGACCTAGCCCGACACACACACTCGACTCATTGACCTCCGCCGAACCCCTGAGACTGACTCACCGAACCCCTAGGGTTCGATCGAACCCAGGTTAAGAACCACTGGCTTAATCGGTTAGTTGATTGGAAGGAAATAACTTCATATTGATATTTAGATGATCAGCTAATCATGAATCATGGAGATCTTATGTCTTTGAATCTTGAACCCTATGAAGAACTGAGGGCATTTTCACATGTGTCGTCTGTCCCGGTCTAAATCACTTCTGAGTGTTTCCACTGAGTCCTATGTTATGTGCTAATGCATATTTCTCAATGAGAAACGTAGGCTCAGGATCTCGACTCACTTTTATCCCCTCACCATATTAATGCAGGGGGATGTAATGATAAGCATGTCTGTCTGTCTATCCGTCCATAACTGGAACCATTCAACATTTTACTGAACATGGTTCAATTTACCAGCTATATGTTGGACTGATGTAATCTCAGTGAATATATCTGCTGTGCCGTGGCGGGTTCGCCTCCATCTTTCTGCTAACTCTGCATCCCCCTCACTACACATAAGAGCAATGCACTCTTATCTGTAACTACACCCTGAAAATGCCAAAGACACATGTCTGCGCTTTTTTTTGTGGGGATTTAGTCATTTTAACATCATGACACACTTTCTTGTGCACATGTTGGTCCACTGAAACATCCTCTCTCTCACCACTATTTTTCCTGCTCTCATTACCTCCCAATAAACAACTAAACAACCAACGTAACTTTACCCATGTTCCAGAATGGTAGTGGAGGATGCTAGAACATTCTATACTGCTGTCACAATGCTAATGAAGTGTGGAGATATGTCTGGGTATGTGAGACTTTAAGTGAACACGAAAACTGTTCAGTCTTTTTTTTTTTTGTACCAAACTCACTGCAAAAATCTAAATCTTACCAAGTGTATTTTTCTCATTTCTAGTCAAAATATCTCATCACACTTAAAATAATACATAATCACCTAAAGAGTAACTTTTCAGGGAGATGTAAGAACGTATTTTTAGACAATAGATCTTGAAAATCTTATTTCAAGAAATCTTACCAAGATAATTTTCACTTCTTCCATTGACAGATTTTTTTGCTTGAATTAAGCAAAAAAAAAAATCTTGAAACAAGCAAAAACATCTGCCAGTGGAACAAGTGAAAATTATCTTGATAAGATTTCTTGAAATAAGATTTTCAAGATCTGTTGTCTAAAAATAAGTTCTTATGTCTCACTGAAAAGTTACTCTTTAGATGATTATGCCTTATTTTAAGTGTGATAAAGCCTCAGTCACAAAGCTTTTTACGAACGATGGGTTCATACGAATCTCCATAATTTTGTGATTATTGATGCTCTTTTCAGACATTAAACTGCATTAAACTGCATCCGTCTGTACGTCCGTTCATGTGAACGCCGTAGGGACCCCTAGTAACACCATAATGTGTTCTTGAGATGTACTTGCGGCCACCGCAGGAACATGTGGGTTCTGGAAAGGCCTCCTGATCCACGAACGTCGTGCATTGTTCTTACGTAGTTCATAAGGCATTTGTTAGTGCACCGTGTGAAAGGGGGTTTCGTACTGCGTTCGTAGAAAATCTTGGATAAGATCGTTCACCTGGCTACGAACTTAAGAATGGTCCACGAACACTCCATTAACACTCCATTCTTATACGCCTGCCTCGGGAAGGTTGTACGAAATGGTCCATAAACTGTTCGCACAGTGTTCGTAGCCGTTCATAACAGCATTTGTGACAGAGGCTTGAGATATTTTGACTTGACATGAGAAAAATACACTTGGTAAGATTTTGATTTTTGCAATGTTTGATACAGTTATGTGATGGAGTGGGTCTTTTCTGCTAGTTTGTGTGTCATGTGTCTGTGTTGCCCCTCATGCTGTTTGTCATCATTTTGTTACTGGAGCAGAACGTGAAAACCATTCAATATTTTTCCAGTAAACTACTCAACTCCTCTGCTGTCAGTGGGCCAACTCAAAGAAAATAAGCTGAAACCACTTATCCATGTTATGAGGACTGGGGGGGATATACTGCTCTCTAATGGCTCTGTATATGTTACCGCTGCTTAACAAGCTCCTACAGTTTGCAAAAGTAGGAGCTGTTTCTCTAACTTGCAGAGTACACCTGGTAGTCGGGCTGGATCAATATCAGATCACGTTCGGACCACAACCACTCCAGAGTTCATTTGGAAGAGGACCGAGACTCTTCAAAACATTCTCAGTGCGGTTGTTCTGGTCTGTACTCGAGCGCGGTAAATGGAGCAACGCCTGTTAGCTGGTTCATGCTGTCAACTTGAGCTGCTCTGCGGAACACTCACGTGATGCACCTCACTCCCCACGCTTCATCCAGCACACGCATCCTTCAATTTTGGCAGGTCCTTAAACCGAATGAATTCTCCAGCTCTCCCTCTGACAAGTCCGTTCTGCTTCTGCCCTGCTTCGTTGCCTCCTCGCATCCACCTGTAGACTCCAGGGGGAGGATATTTATTCATCATTGCAATATCTATATGTAAACATACCTGTGGGGAATGATGAATTCAGGGTAAATAGATGGCAAACTAAACAAACTCAGCTGCTGTAATAAAACATTCCAAAGGTGAGTTGTCTGACTAAACTGTGTTCACACCTGCACTGATGATTTTCACCAAAGGGGGAAAAATATACTACAGTCAGTTTCAAAAGTACTAAAGGCTGCTGGTTGTGGAAACACTCAAAGCATCAAAATATCTCCGCCTCTTTAAACTAATTGCAGAACTGAAATCCCTCTTGCTCTGTTTAAGTAGCAGATGTACATTGTTTTCATAATTGGATATGTTCATCTTTTAGGGGCAGAAGGGAAACCCAAAAGGGAAGCTAAATGAGCGCACCGTGGTCCAGTATCACTACACTCAGTGGCCTGACATGGGAGTACCAGAGTACACGCTACCTGTCCTCACCTTCATCAACCGCTCATCATCAGCTCGTACTGCAGACATGGGCCCCGTCCTAGTGCACTGCAGGTATAACACCAGCTTAAATTAGTGTTATTTATGAGCATTAGACGCTCATATTTGCTGACTTAGTGAACAGCTCCCTCTATGGGCCTGCTATTATGCTCATGGTTTCTCTCTCTGCTCTCCAGTGCAGGGGTTGGACGCACGGGAACATACATTGTCATTGACAGCATGCTGCAACAGATCAAGGACAAAAGCACAGTCAGCGTCCTGGATTTCCTCAAACATATACGCACACAACGCAACTACCTGGTCCAAACGGAGGTAAGAGGTGCAGACCCGCCCCTTCGAGATGGAAACAGGATTACTTCTCTTATATCGAAAAGGTCACCTGTGATTAAAGATGGATGTGGAGGTTGAAACCTATTCAGTTTAATACTCAATGTTCAGGTAAAGGTCACAGTTGCAGCATTTTCATTGCGAACAAACAGCTGGTGAATGTAAAACAGCTAAATTTGTCCACATAGGCCGTTCTCAGGCCCCAGGTATGTTAACAGTCCTGAAAACCAATTTTCTCTCCATTAGCTTTTATCATGCATGATCTGGGTCCTGTGTTTTTTCTATTTTTGATCTTAAATGCTTGTTTTTGTAGTTTCACCTAAGAGATGTAGGTACTTTGTGCATTGTCTAGTCTGTTGTTATGCAGATACAGGCATTTTTGCATCAAATTTGAGGGTTGATTGATTATGGTGACTGCACTGTTGATTAAATGCCATCATATCAGACATAGTCAGCCATATAAAGCACTTATCTTGTACTATGTACTGTCTAAAATCTACTACACAATGAAGTTTGATTGAAAATCACAAGACCTGATGAAGTAGATCAGCTGAGTGTTGAATTCTTAATAAAAACAATATTAAAGTGTTTTTTTGTTTTATTTTAACATTACATGTCTGTTAAGCTCTGACAGTCCTTGAAACCGTTTAGATTCCTTCATGTGCCTTTTCTTACACCTGTTTGGTTCCCCCCCAGGAACAGTATGTTTTCATCCATGATGCTCTGATGGAGGCCATCCTGAGCAAAGAGACAGAGGTGCCTGCCTGGCAGCTGCACAGTTATGTCAACAGCATCCTGACACCGAACTCGACAGGCCGCACGCGACTGGAGAAGCAGTTCAGGGTGAGTAAACCTTCTGGGAGTCTGACTGGTCCACTTAGACGAGCTGTCACTATCTGCTGTGACGCTGGCAGCTCAAATCGAGGCATTCTTGGGATCAGAAGCTTGTTAGCAACATGCAGAGTGGCTGTTCCAGACTGGAAGAGTGTCTCTGATGTTGGCGATAATAAAGTCATTTGTGTCACCCCTGCTGCCTTATGCAAAGCTTAATGAATATTTCATTGGGTTCCATCTCTTTTAACATCAGGAGAAACAAACTAATTGCTTTCACATAATGTCACTTCCTCCTGAGTTTCACACACACGCTCTTGAAGTGAATAAATATGCACTTCTCTGGTGCTACACGATGTTGTATCATTATTCTTTATATTTCAGTTTAACTTGCCTGACTGTTTGGACTAAAACCACCACTCACTGCTCTTCAACACCACGTTTTTTCTTTTCTGATCTGGTCTTCTGCCTCTCCTCTCACCAGCTGCTGACTCAGTGCAACACACGCTTTGTGGAGTGCTTTAGCGCCCACAAAGACTGTAACAAGGAGAAGAACCGCAATTCCTCAGTGGTTCCCTGTGAGTACACCATCTTTATTTTAACTACAGCACACTTGGCAGGGAGCTGAGGTTTGGAGAACATAGGTCATGTTTCAGGAGGGTTGGTCAGAGTGGGTTTGCATAGAAAGTGGCATGAGTTTTGCACACTTCAGGTGCAGTGTATTTAAATGAAAAAGATTAAAAAAAAAAAAAAAAAAGCTGTTGCTGCAAGTAAAGCCTTATCTATGTGATTGTTTTTCTTTTTTGACTAGAAGAAAATAAGACTAATTTCCTCATGCAATATTCCACACATTCCAGTTTTCAGGGAATAAATTATTAAAGACAATTCATATTCCAGAATTAGAATCTATTTCCATAATCCTATAAGTTAATCTTTCTATGCGTCCTCTGCACTCTGACAGGGGAAAATGAAGGACTTGTTGCTATAGCAACAGCAAGGCCTGGTAATGAATGTGTGCATTATCAGCCAGAACAATATTATAGAGGCCTAGTTTGTGGTTTTTTCAATCTTTTTGCCTTTCTACAGCGGAACGAGCGAGGGTCGGACTCACCACTCTGCCTGGGATGAAAGGAACAGATTACATTAATGCGTCCTACATAATGGTACAGTGACAGGCATCTTTAGCTTTACTCACTGTATTTTGTGAGAGATTGCATTTGTGTTTGACAGGACTTCATGATAATTTGTCAGTTTTTTAGCTTTATAAAGGCTTACAGCTCACCTCTGTCACCTCAGGGTTACTACAGGAGTAATGAGTTCATTATTACCCAGCATCCTTTACCACACACCACCACAGACTTCTGGAGGATGATTTGGGACCATAATGCTCAAATTATTGTCATGCTACCTGACAACCAAGGCCTGGTAAGTAACTTCACATAAGCCATAAACCATTTAAATGTTTGTTTTTTTTTCCCCCTGATGAGTTTTTCCATTAATATTTAACCTTGTTCTAAGCAAATTAATAAAACAATATATTAGTTATAGTGTTTTGTAACAAACATATTTGTTATGCTTGACTTGACAGGCTGAGGATGAATTTGTGTATTGGCCAAGTCGTGAAGAGGCCATGAACTGTATAGCCTTCACTGTCACACTGATCAGTAAAGACAGACTGTGCCTCTCCAATGAGGAGCAGATCATCATCCATGACTTCATCCTAGAGGCTACACAGGTACCTCATCCTCATCCTCATAACAAGTACCAGTCAGTCATTTGTTTCTTCTCTGCATCTTTTCTCTCTGTGTAATTAATATAACATGTAGAATCTTAGATGTGATATATTTTAACCTGTTACGTGTACTTTTGTTTGTTTGTTTTTCCTTGGTGTGACACTCAGGATGATTATGTTCTGGAGGTGAGACATTTTCAGTGCCCTAAATGGCCAAACCCTGATGCTCCTCTCAGCAGCACCTTCGAGCTCATTAGTGTCATCAAGGAGGAGGCCATGACTCGAGACGGCCCCACCATTGTGCACGATGAGTAAGTTTGTGTTGACCCAAAAAGGACTTGTGTGTGTGTGTGTTGTTTTCGTTTGTGTGAAGTATTCCTAAGTAGAAGGTACAACTTCACCTCCCTCCAAGGAGCATGTTTACAGATATTTTTTCATGGTCATATTTTATTTAAAAGCCGCTGCTTTTGTGTTTCCTAATGACCCTGATGAAGGTCACAAGCCGAAACGCAAACTTTACAGCATAATATCTTATTTTAGATGAGTATTGTCGAAGTCTTGACCTGCTGCTTTTTTGTGTACTATCCTCAGGTTTTAAGAATACATTGCTTTTAAAACAGGGGTGTCAAACAAATGGCCAGCGGGCCAAAATCGGCCCACCAAAGGGTTCAGTCTGCCCCACAGGAGGAAACTGCAAAGTACAAAGTTTCCAAAGAAGGCATTAATAATGTCACTGAATCCCGACATGTTGTTTTGGTCATAGAGTTATAATACTGGTAACTAAATGATTTGTGACTTTGTCAGTTTTAATAATAAGCTGAGACATAATATTGCTAAAATTGCACTTATTTTTCTTTATAAATTTCAGGTTGTTCATGATTCCTCATGTTATTCACATTTTTGTTAAAGGATAGTTTGTAAATGTAAACATTTTCATAATGTAATTTTACTTTTTTGCACTAAAACAGAGGCAAATACAGAGTTCTCATCACTTATAGTTTGTTATGCTATCGTTTTACTGGTCAGGGCCACTTTGATCAAATTGGGCTGTATTTGGCTCCTGAACTAAAGTGACACCCCTGCTTTAGAAGGTGGGGTGTGTTCTCCATAGATCAGTCTTTACTTACAGCCCACTTCTTCAGCTTTCTCAATTAGCTTGGCTTAAAAAAATAGCTCATACCTGGAACTGATCACAAAAAAAACTCTTCCTGTTTGCTATTTTGTGTGCTCCACTCACAAAACAGCTGGATTTGAAGTCCCTGACATCTAAAAGCATGTAAAACATTGACTTCTGTACCTGTTACTGCCTCATCTAAACTGTAGAGTTTACCTTACCGGGATCAAAATGCATTAAGTGTGGAGTGCTCTTCATGGTTCAGATTTCATAAGTCCTTTAGTGTCTGCTGGTGATGAGAGTCTACAGGCAACTACCAAGATAAACAAAACACTACTCCAAAGTCTTTTAGTAACTAGGCAACCATAACAGCCTCCACAGTTGTACCAAGCCCAAGTATTTCCTTTGCTCACAGCTCCTCTGCTGCCATTAGTGAAAACATCAGCAACTTGTCCTCATTGCTTAATGTCCTGACAATCAATCGCACTTTATCCAGTCACTTAGAACACTAAATAAATCAACAGACTTCTGGCTCTTTTATTTATAAAAACCCCAAACGTAATGAGATCCTGATTAATTATTCCAACAACAAAACAAATCAAATCTGTTAGTCATGTTTAATTTTCTGATCCTTAATAATTTTCCTTTTTCTGTAGCTTGCATAATCAGGAAAGGACAGGTACACGCTGTACAGTAAATGTCCGTGTGTGTATATATAGTAGTACATTACATTACATAGTATAGTGTATGGAAGAAGATGAATTTACTGTCTAGTTACATAGAGCTGTTGTCGAGTAATTAAGGCTCTGTTCAGACCTAACATTAACGTCTGTTATGGAAAATTTGATTACATGTGAACAGCTTTAGACACACTCAGGACACTTTGGGGGGCGGTCCAGGTGGCATTTGTCCACCTCCTCTTGTAATGTTAACATTTATGGACCGTTGGACATATGGAAGGACTGCCACTGCTGGCATACTCTGTTGGTGTTATAAAAATGTCTGAAGTCAAAATGCCCACAAAGATGTATTATTATAACTTCATACATGTGGTGCTGAGTGGTGAGTTCACCTGAGCAACACTTCACTGGGCTGAGGGAAGAGAGTTTATACAGATCCACAGTTGGAATAATGTAGCAGAAATTCTTAGTGTTTGAAGACTGAATCTTTATTAAAGCATATGTCAGCCAATAAAAACAGATCAAACGGTCAACGTTATGGCTTCACCTCATGCACTGAGTAATGGACAGAAAACAGTCCACCTTTAAGAAGAACAGTGAATTACATTTGCAAGAAACACTTCAAAACCGGTTTGTTCAACTTGATATGCTAGGATATACGCTATGTTTTAGATTATAGATGGGTTAATTATTTGTATTAGACGCAGGGAAATAAGATCCGATCAGACACACAGTAGTAGCAAAAAGTTTTCAGACACCCTTAAAATTTTACACAATCTCAAATGCAGAAAAATCTTTTTTTGTGTTTCAAAAGGTGTGACTGCGTCAGACAGACACAAACCAAGGCAAATGATTATTTTGTGCTTATGGTTAACACAACAAAACAAAACTCAATTTTGTATTTGTTTTTTTTTTTTGTTTTTAAGCACACAACAGTTTAATACAATGTTGATTTAAAATATAATTACCAAATACCAAATATAATAACTACCAAAATACATGTAAAGACAAAAGAATAATAACAACATATGAATAATAACATCAAACAACATGTACATGGAAGAGGTAGAAGCCATAAAGGTTTATAAAACACCACGCCCATATAAACTAAAGAATGAACTAAGAATGAAATAAAATAATTTTACAGTCACCAAAACATAACTGGTTCAGCTATTATCAGTTCACTTTGGGATGAGTGAGTCAAAGCCATCAATTTATGTTTTAGTCTATTCCTATAGATACTGGTGTACAGGTATCTAAGACATCTGTGAGTGTTCCATGATTTAGCACCATGAAATCTAATTGAAGACCGAGTGTGAAATGTTTTATGTTAAGGTAAATGCAGATTTGCAGACTGCCTGGTAGGATATTGATTAGTCTGGGAGTTGTGAAGAGAATAATGCTTGATATATGAAGGCCAGTCAGAATCATATAGCGCTCTGAAAATAAATGTGCAGGTCAGAAGAGTGTTAATATCAAAAATGTTTGAAAGGTTTGATTGGTAAAACAAAGGTGCACTTAGAGCACCTGGTTTGGAAAAAGTGGCTATTCCAACGAACTTTTTCTGAAGTAGTAATTTCTGCATGTCATGCCCTGGATGTGTTTTATCTTTTATAAAACATCCAGTTTTAACCTTGACAGAACAGAGCGCATGTGGGTTTGGAGAATGGGACAATACTTGGCAGAATTCAGTGACTTAAGATTGATTCTTAATGCAGTATGTTAGAAATGCATGCAAGTATGAACATACACACTTACAGCTGGGTACTTTTGTCTTATGTCTCATGTTAAAGGAGTGATATTTTGCTATTTTGGAATGGAATTATGCATTTTAAAACATTTCCCTGTGGTCTACATAAACTGTAAATGCTATACTTGGGTCTGAATTCTTCATTAATTCAACTCCACAGGTCCATCTGCAACCCTATTTCTGAGTAATGACACTAGAAAGGTTGTTTTGAGCACTGGCCCTTGAAATGTAAATGAGCCACTTCACTCCCCGCCCCCTCCAGGTTGTTGACTGTGCTTTCTGTCCTGTTCAACCAACAACGGAACATTTTAGGTAATTGGCTCGAAGTTTGGACATATTTTCAGTATGGATTACAACAGCACACCTGGTTCAATCAGTGATCAGCTCATTGTATCACTCTGCAGAAGCCTGATAACAATGTAATGGCTTCCAGGTGTTCTGGAAGATCGAAATATGTAAAACATGTAGGATACCGGCCCTCGAGGACCGGAGTTGGACACCCCTGAATTATGACGTACTCAGAGAAATGTTCGTCAGAAGTCTTGACCTTATATTTGCAAATGTCATGACGTAACTAGTTATAAAACGTAACAAATTAAGCAGGAATTGAAACGGGATGTAGAAATCCACTTGATTTTTGCCAAAATGAATATAAATATAGCTTTGCAGCACCTGGAGGGTTCAAATTCAAACTTTTTGAACTATTAGAATCCCCAGAAACACAAATAAATGTACCAAACACTAATAAAAGTGGGTTTAGCAAAATATGACCCCTTTAATGAACACAAGTGGTGTTTTGAGCGTTGGCCCTTTAAATGCAAATGAGCCACTTCACGCTCCACCCCCTCCAAGTTGTTGGCTGTGCTGCTCTGTCCCACTCAACCAACAACTGAGCATTTTAGGTAATCAGTTCAAAGTGACATATTTTCAGTATGGAGTACAACCGCTGCTGCTGACAAACAATTATGGCGTACTCTGAGAAATGTTCGTCAGAAGTCTTGACCTTATACGTGCAAATGTTGTGACGTAACTAGTTATAGACGTAAGAAATTAAGCAGGAATTAAAACAGGTTGTCGAAATCTGCTCGAATATTTGCCAAAATGAATATAAAGATAACTTTGCAGCATCTGTAGGGTTCCTATTCAAACTTTTTAAACTATTAGGGTCCAAAAACACAACTAATTGTACCAAACACTAATAAAAGAGGGTGTAGTAAAATATGACCCCTTTAATTCAATTTCTGACCAGAGCTTAAGTCACACTACACCAGAAAGAGTATCTAAGAGGATATTCAGTTGTCAGTCTAGATTAGGCCTGCTGTTTTTGACGCGGCTGCCCTGCTGAGCTGTTGGTGAACATTTCCTCTCAGGTATGGAGCGGTGTCAGCGGGGATACTCTGTGCCCTCACCACTCTGTCCCAGCAGTTGGAGAGCGAAGGCGTCGTCGACATCTATCAGGTGGCAAAGATGATCAATCTCATGAGGCCGGGAGTTTTCACTGATATAGTAAGTTGAAAACAGTTTGACTCATGCACCTTTGTATTTGTGTGTTTTTTAATCATGTTTTGGCCTCTAGGCACAGATAAAAAAAAACAAAACAAAACACGTGAAACCAGCAGGGACACAGCCGCCTGAATCACCATGTGTATTAACTTAGCACCCCCCTGTGTCATAAAAACTCTAGGGCCCCCTTACAAATGACAAAGTGACTGTAGTGAGCTCTCCTGCCTGTCAACACACATAATATCAGAACAGCATCATAATGTAGTAGCATTCATATAGACACACACATATGAGTACTTTGAGGAAATGTGCATGATCTTGGTGTTAAAGTCTTTAATGCACCAGAGTTAAGTTATTCTAAGCGGTTTGCTACTTTTATTTATATCCATATCAAGAAAAAATACAGAGGTCCAGACAAGGGGGTCCTCAGTGGTGTGTACATCCACCACTACTGCCCAGTGCTGCATTTTAATCAGTTTATTTATTTGTGATTGGGCAGTTGTTTAATACAAATGAAGCACTGCAGATCGATTATCTGTTTAATTAAATATGTGTTTCTCGTTATTTTGTCATTAGTGTTTTTTTGTATTTTTGTTACAAACATTCGCAGCTCTTGAGGGCCCCCCGGTGGGCCACCCCCCACCCCTTGTTGAGAATCACTGTTTTAGCTAACTTAAATGTAAAAATGTTATATATAACAAACACAAAACCTTCATCCATGTCTGATTTGGTGACAGTTTTGTTTTGCCTTTAATCCTTAATCAATACAAAAATCTAGTTTCTTCCTCTTAAATTAATCCCCTCCTCTCACTTCCTAGTATGGACAACCTTGGTTCCTTTCCTTGTTTCCTCTAGTCCTTTTTTGACCCCATTTTAACATCACAAGATTCTGGCAACACCAGATATTCAAAACAGACATTCTTTTTTTGCTAAAATTAATTTGTTTTTGATCATGTAATAGTTTGCTATACTATGTTGCAAATAAACATTAATTTTAGACAACATTTAGTCTATATAATGTATATTATTATGGATGGAGGCAGTAAATCCAGGTGTAGATTACTGCACAGAGTGAGAATTTGATTTTCCGTGGTCAGGATATGTACAGTCAGTCCAGCTTGTATTTACAAGGCTGACAATTAATACTGAACAAACAATAACTCAAACTATGAATAATGAAAGAGCTGCAGCATCTGAAACCGACCACAATGAACATTTGAAAGATAAACAGTACCACAGTGCTTCAGTTTCAGACTCACAGTTTGTCATGTCTTTTATGGATTGTGATTGTCTCTGTCAACTCCCCATATATTTTTTAAAGTTGCAATAAATTTAAGGCAACCCCATTTGAATTCCAGGCAACCCCACATGGGGTCCCGACCCCAAGGTTGAAAAACACTGCTCTAGTCCCTCCTACCTGAAACTGCCTCTGTTCCGTTAAGATGCATTTTAGGAACTGACACATTGTTCAAGATCCTGAGTTAAGACTCACAGGCAAGGGGATTGAGGAAAGACGAGGCGAACCCAAAATAGTAAAATGACAGGAGTTGTGTTATTCACTTTCTTATTAGCTCTGGTTTGGTGTTCAGCATCTCCTGAGGATAAGATGTGGGTGTTTTAGCTCCTATATGCATCATTTTGTCCTCTAATGACAGGACAGGCGACACACAGAAGGTTAAATAGAAGTCACAGCCTAGAAAGAAAAAGCGTAAAAGTCAAAACACTGAGTTAAGTTGAACATTGCAAAAATCAAGATCTTACCAAGTGTATTTTCTCATTTCTAGTCAAAATATCTCATCACACTTAAAATAAGACATAATCACCTAAAGAGTAACTTGTAAGTGAGATATACAAACTTATTTTGAGACAATAGATCTTGAAAATCTTAATTCATGAAATCTTACCAAGATAATTTTCACTTGTTCCATTGGCAGATTTTTTTTTTTGCTTGAATTAAGCAAAAAAAATCTTGAAACAAACAAAAAATCTGCCAGTGGAACAAGTGAAAATTATCTTGGTAAGATTTCTTGAAATAAGATTTTCAAGATCTATTGTCTAAAAATAAGTTCTTATATCTCACTGAAAACTTACTCTTTAGGTGATTGTCTTATTTTAAGTGTTATGAAATATTTTCTCTAGAAATGAGAAAATGCACTTGGTCAGATTTAGATTTTTGCAGTGAGGCTCTTCATTCATTGTCCTCATCTGTCTTTTGCACATTTTCTGTAGTTCAAGTCAATGACCTGATCCCTTTGTTTGACATGTGTTTGTGTGTCTGTGTGCAGGAGCAGTACCAGTACCTTTACAAAGCCATGCTCAGCCTGGTCAGTAACAGAGAGTGTGGTGTGAGCCCCATGCACATGGACACTAATGGGGTGGTGGTGATTGCGGATGAGTCGGACCCCGCTGAGAGCATGGAGTCGCTCGTCTGAGAACATTGTTACAGGCACTTAATTTGTAAAAATCCAAGAACTTTTCTGAGGCCTTTTTTGCCAGACTATTGATTAAATGAATAACCTTATTACTTTTTATACTGATAAAGTTTTTTGATATTTATGTTTTTGTCCTTTACTTCTTGTCTTAAATGTTATCCTGCTGAGCGTTTGCACCTGTTTTAAGTTGACGTGAGGAAAAAGCAGCTCTGTCCAGTTTGCACTATACTATCAGTGTTACTGCCTAAAAACCAGTGAGTGAAAAATGTTCGATTGAATCGTGGCGACACAACACAACACAACTGGGATCATGGACCATAATGAGACAAACCTGAAGCATGAAGACCAGGATGAGTTCAGAGGATCCATTTTCTGAAAATATAACATCACAGTGCAGCCCAGCATGCATTAAGTCACTTTGTCACCTTGATCAAACTAACTGTTTTCAGGCTCCCCTCCACATGGGTGCAGCTCTTTATCACATGAAGAGACTATTAGTCACCTAATATCGATATACTGTCCAAATATCTCACTACTGTTATGTAAAACTTGTACTTAAGGCTTATTTTGTTTAACTGTGTTACAACATCTAATGTGAACATTTATTGCTTTTTACAGGGATTTATATTGTTATATTGTTTTGTATTGTATATTATATCTTTAATAGCCAGCCAATGTCTTTTTCTTTTGTACCTTTATCTATTTGTCCACTGACCCTGGTGTAAAAAACATAATTTGGAGTTTTTGTAGCTTATTATGAATAACCTACAAATATCCACGTTTTTTTTGTTTTTTTGTTTTGTTTTGTTTTGTTTTTTTACCCCAAGTTCACATATTAACATGTCTTTATTCGCACAGCACAGTGTCTACACTAAGTTTCCACCCCGTCGGTCATTTTACGTTTTATTATTTTACACCCTTGAATAACAGTGGATGTTATCAGATTTTTACACTTACCACCAAAAATGTCAAAAATAAACAGCTACACGTTGATGTAATTTAAAGCCCCTTATGTATTGTATATTCTTCTTTCCTTTACTGAATTAGAAGCTTTCATAGCCCTCATGTTGAGTAGACAGACTGGTTTGCGTCATCGTATATATCGATCCTCCGTTTTGTCTCATTTATCTGTTTAATGATGTCGAGTTTGAGTGATGACAGGGAGGGTAAATATTCCCACTGCTAGTTCCGTCTGAATTTGTCGTCTGGACTGTGTTTTAGCCAGTCCAGGATGTTAATGATGTCTCTGAGCCGCCCCTGAGTTGTTTTCGTTTTCCGCTTGAAGTCGTTTTTGTCCGTGACAGATAAATCTTGCTGCAGTTTTTATTTGACAAAGCACAGCAGAGTGTCCTCCATGTTTTCTCTGCAGGCCCTGCATGCTTTGTCACTTTGATTCAGTCTCTCATATATTTTCATTTTTCTTGTCCTTTGGATTCTTCTCTGTGCATTGCTCCTCCTCATAAAGCTGTGACTGTAAAACACCTGGACAGGGTTTCCAATCCCAGTCTGTGGCCCCTTCAGGGCCCCCCGTCAGCCCCCGGTGGCTTCACATTCACTTTTTGAGAATGAGCTGCTGCGGGCAAATTTACAGCTATATCATATCCTTTCCTTTTCTTATTCTCAGACTAGGGATGTTCAGTGCCTTGGAAGTTTTCTGACAGTGTTTCTCTTTCAGTAAAGTTTTGACTTTTTATGTGTCTCATGAGAAACTTTTTTTTTTTTAATCAGGTCTATTAAACCTGATTAAAAAAACATCTTGATAACTCATTTAGCTGTTTATGCAAACAATCTGCAACTCTAATGATTATTTAGGTCCCACAGTAAAGGAATTAACACAAATGGATTTTTTTTTTTTCTTTTTGTGTTTTGCGATTAAAAAGGCTGATTTTGTTTAAACAAAAATCATCTAAAACAAGCATCCACTGTGTTTAAAAGGTGTAAATAAGTAAAACGTACAGTCAGTGAGGGGGTGAATCCTTTTTGTAGGTAGTGTTCTTTGTTTTTTTTTTTCTTTTTACTCGGGGTTGATGCTTTATTTGTAACCAAAGATGTGGTTCAGTGGCTCACTGGTTTTAACCTGAGATCTATTTAATCAACTCAATCTAAATTGTTAAATCTTGTACTACAGATTTCCAGTGTTGGATATGAATTTAACCAGACCTAAGCATGTTTCTGTTGTAGCCTCAGGAACTCACCGTAGAGAATCAGAGTACATGACGCTTTCCTCACACTAGACCTGAGATTGAAATTCAGATTGTAAAATGTATTTTATTTGGGCTGAAGTTCTGTATCCACACTGCTTTGTGGCTATAATTATAAGCCCTTTTCAACCCTGAATATTCCTCTCTTCATTGATTCTTGTGTAAACTGTCCACAGTGAATTCTGTGTTAATGTTTTTGTTTTTTTTCTTCTGTGAACACACACTTCTCTGCTCCAGTGGGGTTTGATAAATCCACTGAAAACTGTCCAGCATTTGGAGAGAATCAGATCTCATATCTCCCCAACAAAACATCCCTTTGCAGCAAATCTTTGATTTTTGTTCCTTTGGATGATCGCCAGCGTTCTTTGATATTTCTACAGTAATTTTAATGTGCAGTGGCTTCACATGTAAATTTGTGATCATAGAAGTTTATATTTTCATACAAAGATTTTGTTTGTACAGTGGCCCTTTAACAGATTGTACTTTGTGGAAGATTTATCATCTAAATCTCCACAGCCGTAAAAAGCTCGCAGAGCTCCATGCTTGTAATTAGACCACATTTCCCTGACATTTGCTAAATGGTCTAGGGATTCAGTATGTCAGCCTCAGTGCATTTCAGCCAGGTTGAAAATGAAGTCTATTTTGTAACTGAACATGAATGATGAAGTGGTTTTCTCCTTCATATCACACATTTATATGATGGTATCATAGCAGTATATTCCTATGATGCTGTTATATACCATATTATAGTGTAATAGTGTTATTTAATAGGTAACTTGTACTGCTATACATGAAATAAAGTCTGGGTTTGGATGCACTGCATCATTGTATTACATTAACAAACCAATGGCT
The DNA here is from genome assembly GCF_902148855.1 of Sphaeramia orbicularis. NCBI lineage: Eukaryota > Metazoa > Chordata > Actinopteri > Kurtiformes > Apogonidae > Sphaeramia > Sphaeramia orbicularis. Next base: position 32,666,927 of record NC_043961.1, on the reverse strand, counting down.
GAGTTCTGACTTGTTTTGATGCTGTAGAAATCAAACATTCGACTTGTTCACCCTGACGCCCCCTGCTGTCAGCCTGACACCTTATGCACAATTGAGACTTATCTGGATGCATCACGTCTTTAGGTGCAAATGCAGCTAGTAAACATGACAGAGGATGCACATGTACAGTAATTTTTATTTCGAGGCCACAGCTCTTGCATATTACAACTGTTGGCTTTCATAAGGCAAAAGCAAGAATGAATCCACCAGCTAATTCACACAGAAAACAGAAAGCGTTTGGGGAGGGTGGGAACCCACAGGCATGCAGCGATGGCTCAGAATGCAATGTACAGCATTTTATATTTATATATATATTTATATAATATATACAAAACAACAGTGAGACCCAAACAAATGCCAGACATCTCATTCTACACAATTACAGAACAAAGACAGACCAACTTTTTTTTTAATAAAAAAAATTATTTTGCTCTTTTCTCTGTAAAAGTGCAACTCAATTAAAATAGAACCTGTTTCAAGGCCTTTTAATGTTGAAATAAAAATAGAATCTCCCAAGTTATCAAAATGGAGCTATGAGAATATTGCATCTCTATAGAGTACCCACTCTTTTAAGTTCAAGGTTCCTGTTGAACCATGTCTAATTGGTAATTGAGATGAGATCACATAGCATTGACACATGATAAAAATGCAGGTCTTGACTTACTGTTGATGTTAATAACAGTGAGTAGACAACAGTTTATCTGTAACAGCCGTAAACAAATACAGAGGTTTATTTTCAGTTTGAAGCAGTTGGCATTCACTTAAAAACAGACAAGACAAATAAAAGGGTCCACACACTCATCATCACGACAATGTACCATTAATGAATGTAGAATACGACAAAGAAGCGCCATATAGGTTTGCATTGGACAGGGACACACCTATTAATCTCACTCAACATTGTCAAACAAATGGTTCTCCATATTGCTTAGTAACACATAGAAATGAATTTAGAAATGAATGAATCAGATAGGTGCTATCTTTATCATGACACAGCTAAACTGCCAATCATGGTTATTTTTTTTTTTTTACATTTTTATTTTGAGTTTCCTCAGTATAAGTACTATTTTTTTTATAGTTATAGTTCCTTCATAGGCATTTCGAGCTGACAAAGAGGTCCTAGAGTGGCTATCTGAGTTGGTACATGCATCGGTAACCAGGCTAAAGTCAAAAGTGTGAAAGGGGTCAGGGTGAAGGGTTCAGGAACGGGGAGGGGGTCTGGAGTGTCAGTGCACAGGCTCTAGTCGTCCTCTTCATCCTCCTCATCGCTGTCCTTCATGGAGATGCCCTGCATGCCTCCTTCCCTCACTGAAGCAGTGGCCTCCTCCACAGTCAGCCTATTGCGCACTGTGTCGTACATCTTACTGTTCAGGGTGGAGTCGAGTACACCCTGCAGGCGAAAGTCCCGGTACTTTTTCTGCAGGAGGACAGTAAATCAGCACGGCTGGCATAGACACAAAGAAAATACATCAGACCTGACAGGTGTTTACTGCTCTCAGGAGGTACCTTTGTAATCCTGATAAGGATTTTTAGTTGGTAGACGTGCAGCTGCTGATCCATGCGCTCAGTGAGCCAGGTCCCCAGAAGGTTCATCGTGGCAGTGTACCATTGCTGAAACACAAACACAACACTCTCCAGCAAAACACACACTCGCACACATACTCAAGACATCATGACATAGAACTACGCTTTTAGACACACATAAAGACTGAACACCTGCAGTGTAAGACCGTAACAATTAACCTCCAAGCACCCCCATGTGTGTTTTAAGGCTTGTCGTCAATAAAACCCCTGATTATTTATGCACGTGAGGCTTCATGTGGCTGCATTTCATCTCACCCATGTGTACAGTAAATGCACAGTGAAGGAGAATTAATGTTCAGGCTTTTACCAACTTCAGAAGTTGGACACTCTTGCATTTAATGTGTCAGAAACAAATCCTTCAAAGTTGTGGTAATGCATCAGTGTTCAGAAAACACTGGAATAAATTAAAAGCTGCAGTATGTGTTTGTTTGAACTTTCCTTTTAACTGGAAATTTTTAATTTAAGACCCTATACTTGTGCTTTACCTGTTGGAACATGTAAGAATAAAACATGATGGCTGATACAGTCCCAACCTGTCTTTGTAATCTGTCATTTTTTTTTGTTTTAAATAAACTTCTATCTTTGCCAAATTAATACTTAAACATGGGGTAGGAGATGTTTTCCTGGAGCATTTTTTTTTTACTATATTAAAATTCCCTTCACACCCTGATTGCAACCAATTAATTAAATGCTCTAACACAAAAATAAAAAGTTTTAGTCACCTGTGGAACGGACAGGACTGAAAAAACACCATCAAATCATTTTAACCGGCCCATCAAAATGATTGAACGGTGATATGTCTATCAAACTCAACTGCCATTTGTCCCACCCCCCTCCCCCCTCTGTGAGTACAATCCAGTACTCTAGGGGGCGTGGCTTTGGGAGGATGTCTGAAAAAAAAGGGGTTTGGACTTTTGAATTGTGTATTTTCAAAATGTAGCTTGCTCAAACTGTTAGTCCAGCATCTCCTACCCTCCCTTTAATTATACTGATCTAAAATCAGTAGTGAAATCCAACAAACAAATGTATTTATGTTTCTATTCTACTACATTATGGAGACAGATATTGTGCTTTTTGCTCCACAAGGTTTATCTTAATTTACTGTGCAGATACATACTATTAGCTGAGACTAAAAGTCAACAAATAAATTATTTACAATTATTACTGGAAGTCTCAAAAAGTAGCACACTGTTTTTTAAAAAATATCAAGAAAACTGCTAGAAACCTGTAGGAAAGTCTCATGCATGATTTAGAGGGTGTGTATCACAGGTGTCTCCCATAGATCAACATCAGATTCACTTTTTTGTCCCACAACGTAGGGTAATATATGCTTTGGGTGTCCATCTGGGCTGCATCCACACAAACCCAATTAAAACACACTGAATGTACATGAAGGACGCAGAGAAACATTAAAAAAACATGGAAGTCATGGTTATTTTACACTGATTAAAAACACGAAACTTCACACTTTTAAGTTACTTTAACGGAAACACTGAAGCCAAAATGTGAAGCGTCCCCCCTCTGTTTTACATGAGTCGTGCTACACCTCTTTCTATTTCCAGTTTCACTCAAACATTGACTTTTATTTTAATGTTGGTCATACCCTGATGAAGAGCAACACTGTATTTAACAGGCAAACAAAAGATTCTCATTCAACCATACTGCCATCTTTTTCACCTTCGTCACCTTCGACTGGACCCAGAATTATCCCTTTGTGAGTTCAGCTCACAGAGACATTGTTCTGCAGTGGTTCTGGAGAACAGAACAGGTTGCTTGAAAAGGACCAATCAAACAAAATGTGCTTGGCAGGTCGACCAAAAAATCAGGGTTGAAGTGGGACTGAATCAGGTTTGAGTTGCAGTAAAATAGGAACGTTCTGGATGAATGGTCTTTTTTGTCTGCCTGTTGCTCTATATCAGGAAATAACAAATACTGCAATCAAAAACACATTTAAGAGAAATTGAAAATAGTAACTGGGGTTTCATGAGACACGCACAGTCACAAAATGGAGGAGGTTCACATTTTAATGCCACATTCTGTACAGAATCGACTGAAAAATCCTTTTTTTATATAAGAAACACCTGGGATGTGGACCTTCTTTATCATACATGCTGCTTTATTTCCTCTCCAGTTTTCTTGAAATGTAGGAAAAGACAGAGTTTTGTTTGTTTGTTTGTTTGTTTGTTTGTTTTCTTTAATGTTGTTTTGAGACGCTCTGTACAGTTACTGAACAGCCCACTATTACCAGCTACAACAATACAGGTGGACGTATTAATGCATAAATAATTACAATCTAGAGCAGGGGTGTCAAACTCATTTTAGTTCAGGGGCCACATTCAGCTAAATTTGATCGGAAATGGGCCGGACCAGTAAAATAATAACATAATAATATATAAATAATGTCAACTCCTAACTTTTATCTATGTTTTAGAGCGAAAAAAGTAAATTTACTCTATGAATAGGTTTACATCTACAAACTATCCTTTCAAAAGATGTGAATAACATGAACAAACTGAAAAAATAAGTGTAATTTTAACAATATTCTGCCTCAGTTTATCATTTACACATGTACATTATAACTTACAGATCACAGTGGATCTACAAATACACAAAACATTTAATAACAGGCAGAATATTGTTAAAATTGTACTTGCTTCTATTAAGACATTTCAGGTTATTTGCATTTTTTGCAAAATTATACTTTGTTTTAGTGTAAATACATGAAAATATTTACATTTACAAAAAGAAACAATTGGAGTTGTCATTATTTATATGTTATTATGATAGTATTTTACTGAATCCTGCCCACTTTAGATTGAATTGGTCTGAATGTGGAACCTGAAGTAAAAGGATTGTTAATATCTTAGTATAATTTTTGCATTTCACAAATTTATCCCACGGGCCGGATTAGACCCTTTGGTGGGCCGGATTTGGCCCCTGAGCTGCATGTTTGACATCTGTGATCTACAGCTATATGTTACTCTGAAATGGGCCACTCTGCAGTTTTACTTTTGATATTTTAAGTGTATTTTAATGAATGTTAGATTTGTACTTGCACATTCACATAGGAGAGTATTTTTACTCTTTTGTACTGCTTCTTTGTCCTTCTGAGAACTTCTTCCACCACTGTCAAAAATCTCCAACTTTTGTACACATCTGCTGATTTTTTTTATAGTTCATGTTTCTAAACACATAGACACACATACACACCAAGAGTTTAACATCCACACCCAGCGTGCGTTTAGAGCACTCTGAAGAAGCTGCAAAGAGGCATTTTAGAAGAATTTACTCATACTAGTGTTACATGTATCGGTAACACTAGCATACTGAAAATAAAAGAGCAGAAAGACATAAAGCACAGACAGATTTACAGTGTCTGTCTGAACTTGTAATCACCTTGTGAAATACAAAAGAAAATGCTCTCCGCGTCAATATTTTACAAGAGCTCTGCTGTTAGAACTTGCATGGCCCATCAGTTACTGAAGGCAATTACTTAGCCTTTATTTATAATTTATTATGGTAAAAATGTGAGCTACATTTAAAACCCCCTATGCTGAAGATAGAAAACTACTATGAGGGATTGAAATTATAGTTTTGACAAGAGTTCATTAGCAAAAGAAAAATAGAATGGGAGTGAGTAAATGGTTAGCAGGCAGGGAGCAGCGGTGCTATTTTCTTGTACCCTTTCTCTCGTTAGCTTTGGGCGACTTTCCCAGACTGTGTATATTTAAAGTTACAAGAGAACAGCACCAACGTCTAATAGAAACAGTTGTCATACCTCCGATGTGAAGAAAAGAAGTCAACTTTAAACATGTGAGTAGGCAGGAATGCAAAAGAAGGCTTATTAGGCCCGAATTACAAGTGTGAGGGTTAAATTTGTTTGTCTGTCGAGATTTAGTTGAGGTTTAGATCAGGATTAGGTGAATGGTTGTAAGCTTTGAACTTGAGGCCGGATATGCAGATGCCTGTCCACTTCACAGTCGAGTTGAGCGTGCAGTGCATGCAGACCTCGCAGGTGGGTGGGTGGCAGAGTACGTGCTAAGGAAGACTGCTCTATGTGCAAATGAGGCAGAACTCTGAGGAGGAGGGTCATGCTAGAAGATGTACACAGGAAGATTATTTGACTCTAAAATCATGCCAACCAACATAATGTGATAAAACAACGCAACGCAACACTAGAGATAAGTGCCACTTTTTGAATAGAGGAGGCAGCAGGAATGGAGTTAATCAGAAAAGAATCAAGAGGAGATCCAAAGGATTGAAATAAACCAGTGAAAGAAAGAGAGATAAAGTAGAGCCTATGCAACATCTAGTAGTTCACATGCATGCAGATGGATGGATGGAAATGCATTCAAATGAAAGCGAAAAACACTGACACCCTTGAACTGAAGAAGTGTATTCTAAAACGCTGCTAAAACTGAGACATTCAGAGATTGAAAATCATCAGAAGAGTTTAACATGACAGTGCTGAGTAGGATTTCGGAGCACACAGGGAAACTTGGCACAGGAGGAGACAAAAGGGGAGCCAGTGTGGACCTCAAAGACAGAAGCAGACCCACTTCACAACACTCCTCACTCCAGCACACAAAATCAGATTTATCTGGCACAGGACTCCCGCTTCTACATCCGAAAAACAAAAAATACAAAACCAAAAAGGGGAGACTTTGTGGTACCTTTCAGACATAAGTATTCACATCAGCGCCTCACAGAACTGAGACTCTCTCAAACACACAAAGCCGTCACACGCCTGCAGAGACACCGGTCTGTACAAATAGTTTCTGAATGACATGAAGCACACACATCACAGCATTATGTGTCGTTCAAATCACACATGGAGGACACATTGCTGTCAATGTATCCCGGTAGGATTATGTTTTGGTAAGACAGTGCTCTCTTAACCCTCTGACACACTGGTTCCCAACCTTTTTCACCAGCAACCATTCATCTATGAAGTGGGAAAGTGATGTTTCCCTCATAGATCTGTTTTTATGGTATTTTACTGCACCAGCCGCAGGATGTGTTAGAGAAAATGTAACTGCGTTTGGACTTGTGACATAAATCAGCCTTCAAAACAGATCTGAAAAGTGGTAAAGATAGAAGTATGGTATAAGTACAGAAAAAGGTAGTATTAAAATATAACAAACTGATTTTTTATTATATGTTGGAAAAGAGAGTCGAGGTCTTGCTCCTTCTGATGTGCATCATGAGACTTAACTTCAGGAAAAAAATTGTATTGCAGTCAGTGGCGAGTCACGAATATTTTTTTCATCCTTTCTGAATCATGCGTCATTTCCACATATGATGTTTACCAATTTAAAAGCTAATTTTGGTGAAGTGTATTATGTGCAACAAAATCCATTTAATTGTTAAACACAAAACTAGATGTTTATTTACTATCTTTACCACAGACCACAACTTTCTTTTAAAGTGACATTTATCATATGTGTAAATGGAGGCAAAATTCAAATAGAATGAAAATATTATTAGTCTCTCGTCACTGAATGCCGTTAATATTTTTCCGAGGTTAAGTCCTGAAGGGGCGGGACCTCAGCTCTCTATTACAGTCAAACAGCTGGTGCAAAGACAAAAGTAATAGACAAAAAAGTACAAATTTGCCAAAAAGGTCATTAACTAGGATTAATTTTTATCATTCCGAGTGTTTTTCTTGTGAGCGCTTGGTGAAGCCTGTAATGTCAGGTTGAGAACCACTGCTCTAACAGACAAAGGGGATACGACATGTCAGCCTCTGAGTTTGACATCATTATGTCAGGACCATCCAGCAGTGCATCTCTCACCCAGCATTTTCAGTTCACAGAGAAATAGCATGGGTGCTCCACTGTGGACTGGGTCAAGAGCGCTGAGTGTTATTTCTCCTGGAGGCTGACATGCTTTATGTAGAAGGTATCTGAAAGCACAGAGTGGCGTGGTTAGCTCAGACATGTACAGTATGTTGGTGCGCTATCATGGCATCACTATGGAGAGTTGTTCTGTTCTTTCCAGAGAGCACTGCTTTAGATAATCCTTTCTGAGGATGCTTTTATGGACTCTTTGTAAATAAAAGTTTCCTTTTTTTTAAGACACAAAGGCCCAAAAGCACTGTGGCAATGCACAACAGAATGCAGAGGGCAGCAGCTGAAGTTCAGAGAGTAGAGAGAGAGAGAAAGAAAGAGAGAGAGAAGAGAAGAGGGATAGAGGATCTGAAAGCCTCTTCTGCCAGGCTGACATACACTTCCTGGTTTTCAAAATGGGACTTATCCCTCTCTGCCCTGCTGTTTTGCCACATTTTGGAAGGCCCCTCCCTTCTTGTGAGGAGGAGACGGCATCTTACTTACATCAAATAACCTTTCTATATACACCTCCTCATTGACCTTATCACGAAGCATATCCTGAGAGTGGCGCACAAAGGTCACATAGCCATCGGCCACGTCCATTCCTGGCTTCTGTAAAACACAAACACAGCGGGCTGAATCATAGTTTGTGTTACCAAAAACATGTATTAAAAAGGGCAGGAGAGGAAAAACACTAGGTAATAAAAATGAACAGCATGAAGTTGTATCAGGTAATCAGACAGGCTCATGGTCACACAGATGAGTAACTCACAGGTACATCCACATATTTTGAGGCAGCTTTCACCTGAAATCAGAGTGAGAATGTCAACAAGTTAAAAATAGAAATGCTCTATCAACATGGATTTGAATAGAAAACACTCCAGATTGATTCCATGACAAAATGGTATCTTTAATCTTAGCTAACATTGAGAAGATTTTTACTTTTTTTTCTTAGAATGTTTGGATACTGAACCCTAAACATCACAAAGTAAAAAAAGAGAAGTCACGGTTGGTTTGTTGTATATATATTTTTTTTTGTATTGTGTCTGTGTGGTTTCTTCTGTCTAAGTACATGTTTATGTAAATGTATAATTTAAAATGAAAAAAAAAAAAAAAAAAAAGAGAAGCCACATCTTACCGTGAATGAAAGGAATGAGGAGAAGAGAGTGCCCTCGTCATATCTGGAAATCTTTGCCAAAACACCTTCCAGAATTGCAACAAACTGTGGAAAAAAAGCAAATGACGCTCTATATTCATGACTAAAAAGTTCATATTTTTTTATATTTCACAAACTTATACAGTGTTTAGTCTAATTTGCAGTCATACCTTTGCAACCAGGAGCTGGATCATGTCCTTCACGCTTTCCTCGATCAGATCGTCTATTTGGGAGTGGAACTGTTTCTGCAGAACAGGAGAGAATTTAAAGTGTCAATACAATAATCTTATTGCCAACATAAAAGAAATCTGTAAAGCAACACTTTACATGAAGATACACGTTAACCACTAGTTGTTTATTAGCCCACATATTGACAACATTTTTTGCTTTTTATTTGTCATTGTAAAGCACTGTTAATACAACTACTGGGCCACTGACTAACTGTTTTCCTTCACTAACCTGTTAATGCACTTATTGAGTCTAAATGAGGAGTTATTGTGCATTAACTAGAACGAAACCTTGAAAGGCCCACAGTAACAAAAGCACATTAATAATTAATGCACAACAGCTTCTTTATTTATTATCCATACATAGGAAAGAGGATGTGACTGAGGGAACATACAGTCGTGAAAAAATTATTAGACCATCAAAAGTCATCAAAAATAATCATTATGCAATCAAGTTCTAACTCCTGTGTGTATCATGTGACTAAAACAGACAGAAAGGAAAACATGGAATGCCTAAAAGCACTGTTTTTGGCAGTACAAAGCCATGGCTATTGATGTATCAGCTCTTAAATTAAACTCTCACGAGCTATTTTTGTTGTTATCATTATATTTCTCCAAACAAATGTAACTTTAGTTGTACCAGGCATTAAAATGAACAAGAAATTGAAGAAAACAAGGGGTGGCCTAATAATTTTTTCTGCAACTGCAGTTGTTAATGGCTTGGCAGCTGTAGAATATGGTCATGACAAATAAAGCAATAATAAGTGCATTATAATGACTAATAAAGAGCCAAAATCTTACTAATGTAAGTTGCTCTGGGCTTGTGATTTGTCCTCAGTTTTCTCTGTTTTAAAGTGATTGTAAAGCACTATATAACCTAAACAACTATTTCATGTTTATTCTAGCTTTTAACTTTTATTTAACCAGGAAATCTCTTTTTTTTGAAGGAGAATTGGCTAAGAAAACATAGAAAATTCACAACCCAGACAGGACAAAATGTAGAATATAGTACAGATTAAAACAACTGGTAAAAGCAAGGACAACAAAACAGAAACTAAGGTAAAAGAGACAAAATTCAGCCAGGAATAGCAATTAATTTTATGGGTACAGAGCTTTAAGGAGACAAAAACATTTAGATGTAGAATATTCTGAAGGTTATTCTAAGACAAAGAAGCAAAATAAGAGAGTGTTGCTTAACTAAGTACTGTAGGAGCTTTGTATTGAAGGCATCTAGAAAAACTGAAGTTGTAAAAGCTACGTGTAACTTAATGCAAAGCGTTAAATGTACAGTGTGACCCGTCAGCATGATTCCACTATGTCAGATTATGGGTTTACCTCCTGGCCCATTTCCATCGCACACAATTTAGCTGATTGGTCCTTGGCATCCACCATCACATTGAACATGGTGCATAATGTTGGAGAAATGCGGAAATCTGTAGACTTGCTGCTCTTTGTCAGCTTGGACTCAAATGCCATCCGAGTGCTGCAATGCAAGTGAAATATTAATACGCACTGGGACATGAAATATGCAGTACAGTATTCATTCTTAACACCGGTGCCTCTACACATCTCTGTTTCTGTCAGTTTGTTTTCTTCTCGGGCATGCACACACACCGCTTCACGCAGTTCTCGATCATGTTGCTCGACATTAGTTTAATGCGACTCTCGAGGTGTTTGGCGAACTCCTCTTCCGGCCAGTGCAGGTCCCTGATGAAGGTCTGGAGGGCGTCTAGCTTCCAGAAGAGGTCCTCCGACGTCCCAGAGCCGTTACTGCCAGTGCAACCCAAACACACAGGTCAGATGAGAAAGGTCACTGATGGAAAAGAGGAAGGCAGCGGGGATGGGGGGTGGGTTGTGTTGTGGCAGGTGTAGAGGAGGATGCAGTTCCTCTACACCTAAACACAGTCAGATTTTACTCCGACCATATACTGACTGTGACTGAATGTGTGCATCAGTGCTGTTTGATCAGTATTTTTGGACAGTCAGTGTATGGGTGAAAAGGAGCAGGCAGGGTTTACTGTAACGGATCAATAACCATGCTGTAGAGTATGATTATTGACTGGGATGTGAAGTGGCCACATGCAGGTAAGTCACTGCAAATACAGCAGCTAGGCACACTATGTGAAGACAAAGGAAAGGGGAATGGACAAGTGAGGGAGGGCATGTAAAATGGTATTGACTGTCATGTGTTCCTCAAAAATCTCCAAATTGACTCCTATCATTACAAGCCCTCTCTCATAACATCCATGTCTCCAGGCTGGTGGGACCCCTGGAAGATTTACCAAACAAAACCATGCAGACCTTTTGAGCATCCTGAGTAGATCTCATTGGGAAACAGCAGCGGAGAAGACGTGGAGTCAGAAGGGAAGGTGATAAACTCTCTGTACTATCACCCCCTTTTCCAAACCACCGTCCAATCAGACTACTATCAGGAATCAAGGTCAGAGATGAACCTACGGCCATAAACATATATCCGCAGTATGCTAAAGCAATGTCTGTGGACAACAAATCTGGGGAGATACATCTCATCGAGAAGAAAGGGAGATCTTGACTTGCAAATGTTTTCAAATGAGGACAAACTGCACAGTAAATCCTCATGTAGCCTCAAAGCAAGTACGTATAGATTTTTTTTTTTTAGGCCTGTATCTCCGCACCTCAGCTCAACTGCATGCATGTTGAGACAAATGAGAGCGTTTCAGCCTCTCATTTACAAAACAGAACCCCATCTACTCTAACACCTCTCAGAGCGTCCTTGGCATGAACATGTGCATTATGCAGGATTCACACAGAGGAAAACATATATATGCTAACACGTATCCTTCACTGTATATTGTTTTATATTTTGTATTGACTTTGAGCCACATAGGTTGAGATCTGCTGTTCTATATTGTTCTATTTTTTTTTTTTTTTTTTTTACTTTTGTCATCTTCATACCAAGGCAGTCTCTGTTTGTTAATACTTCTAAAGTGAACTAGTTGAATACACACTCAGAGTCATATATAGCAGCCATCCATGACGGGGTAGAAAAGCTAGGCATTTGTGGAAGGTTAACTGATAGTCCTGCTACTGGCACTGGCAGATTTGGTACTTTGGGAATTTGGAGGTTCACATTTGGTAGATTCACATTGGGCAGATTACTTGTTAAACTCCTGCAGAAAAGACAGACAAAAAGAAAAAAAGAATCCATAACAGTGGCGTGGGAGCTGCAGAAAGCCATGTAACACTCATCATAAACTTAAAGTCTAACAATAAGTGAGGACAGGAACGTAGAGCACACATGAACATACACATAAGACCGACAATCATCGTCAAGGACACACATTATACAAAAAGACCCTCACACACATATACACACACAGTATTAAATGCAGTGAAAGGAATAAGCAACATAATAACACAAATATAGACTGAGAAAAAACAAATATATCAAATATACTTTAACCTTAATAAATCTTACTCATAATCTTATTAATAAAAAATGCAAAAGCAAAACAGCGAAAGCCACAACAAATAAATCATAATGGCAACATAACAGACTGGAGGCCTTTTGTTTCTGGCAACATGTCAAAGCACACATTATGAAGGTTAGTTCACAAAACAAAACAACAGAAATATTGGTTTTGCCCTGACCCCAATGTGTCGGGAGAAATTGGTAAGACATATACATTAGTCAAAGAAGACTAAAAGCTATTTTAAAACTAAATAACCTATTTCTTTCACAGAAAAAAATAGGTTATTCAGCCCACTCTTGGCTCGTTCTTTAAAAGTGAACCTACAGAGAGCCTGGGTGAACATTACAGCTGCTCGCCCAGATTCTCACGCCTCCATGCAGTCAGCCTGTCATTGGAATATAAAAGCCCTGCATCTCCAACCATCCTACAGCTGAGCTAGAAAGACGGAAGGCTCCTTACTTTACAGGTTCCCAGGACTCTCTCTCAAAGCCCTTGTGAATTGACTGTGCGATGGAGGACTCCATCAGATCCACATATCTAACCACCAGAGGAGCATACAGATCCTGGAGGTGTTTGTGGAACTTTCCATTGCACAGATGGTCTATAGAGAAAAAAAAAAAAGGAAAAAATACAAAAAAAAGACAGTGACATAAAAGATATCAGTATCTTGATGTAAGCATAAGTAGGGCTGGGTACTGAACTCATACTTTTACTTTGACACCAATGGATGTACTTATATACCACAGGGTGTTGAAATGTGTTTGATATCACAGTTCACAACTTATGAGAGCTATATGTAGTATTTCTACTTAAAAATATAAAAAAATATACCCTAAGATTATAAAATGAGCAAGAATAAAGATATCTAAAGTTCTGCTCAAGATACCGATGTAGTGGATTGTAAAGGAATGTATTAAACCTATTCACACCAATAGTCCAGAGGATTTATGTTGACCACTAGAGGGAGTAATGAGTCACCTGAGTCAGTCAACCAACACCACAGAGCCTTTGACTAAAGCATCAGAAAGTGACCAGACGGGATGACAACCTCTAAGAAACAACAAAAAAGTAAACTGATGAAATCTAGAAGTGCTGTTGTTGTTTTCACCTCTGGACACACTACTCTAAATGAAAAGAATGGAGTTTGAGGCTGAAATCACAGCATTTTCCTAAGCTTATGGAGGTGTGATGTAATTTTGTTTATACAAACTATGGCTAAACTGTGCACTGGTGTTTAGTGCAGCTATTAACAACACAAACACAGAGGGTTTGTGGTTTCACTGTGGCTGTTTTAAGTCGAACCACTGAGCTAAGCAAACTAGCTTTGAGTGGCTCTCCATATTACTGATCTGTGCAAACTGACTTTCAGACAGTGACTGGGTTCTGGTTCATGACTTCCTTTCCTCATAGTTTGGAATAAAAACATTACATATAACATAACAAGGTCATCATTAGTACAGCTTGCACAAGCAAACAGCTGTTTAGAATTCTTTTTAACAATGTGACATGATGTGTTTTTTTGTATGTTGTTTTCATCTATTGTGAGATTTTTAGTAAAGAGTATATTAAACCTGGTCCACACTCAAACATAGTAGATGACAGTAATGCACTGTAATGTTGGATGCCACAGGTTATGCAAAATCTGAGCTGTTGTAGAGATATGGAATAGTCTGTGACAAGCAGCCCACTCACACTATAGATGCAGCTATAAGAACTGTGGTTATAAACTGCAACTTTAAAAAAAAAAAAAAAAAGTTTGTGAGTTTATACACAGTTGAAAAAACTCCTAAATATTACACATTTTAAACCATATCTGGGTAAACAGACTTATATTTTTACCCCGCCCCCCAAAGGGGAAGCAAGGGCGGAGGTCTGCGCTCTCCGAGTGCTTTTCTAGTTTGTTTATTTGTTTGTTTGTTAACACCCTAGCAGCAAAACTATTGCTTCAATTCATACCAAAGTGGGTTTATATATTGCCAGTGACCAAGAATTGAAGTTATTACATTTTGGGAAGAGTAGGTCAAAGTTTAAATTTTTTATGAACTTTTTAAATCTTTTTTTTCCCCCATTTACTTATAAGGGGTGAAATTTCAAATGTCTGTAGCAGCAAAACTACTGGTTGAATTTATACCAAATTTAGTTTCTAGATTGCCAGTGACCCAGAATAGATGTGGTTACATTTTGGGAAAAGTAGGTCATAGTTAAAATTTTGTTTGTTTTTTTTTAAAGTTTTAAAAATCTTTTTTTTTTCTCCCATTTATATATTATGGGCAAAATTTCAAATATCTATAAATGCATCAATTTTCTTTCAGTTTACTTCAAACTTTTCACATATATAGAGACAATTGATATGCTGACATCAGCACACGCATAGACATGATAACATCATCTGGATCGATGCTAAGATTAGCTGCAATACATGCAAGGGGTGGGGTTTATTGTGCCTGGCACCACTTGTTACGTTATGAAAATGTGTTGAATAAGTAAAGTGCTAAAAAAAATGTGTACTAAGGGGAAATTCGGATAAAAATAGTAGGGTTCAGAAACCTGTATCAAATTTAAGGTGTCAGTATTGGTGCAGGTTTTGTAAATCCTTGATGATACCCAGTCCTAAGAATAAAGAACATGAATTTGCTCAGAAACGTGGAACGAAGTGCAGGAGCTTACAGTCTGTCCGGAGGAAGTCATTGAGCAGCTGAAAGAGAGGGAAGCTGTCCCAGCTCTCAGGGGACTGGATCTCCAGAGCGGCATCCATGTCGATGGCGTAGAGGGCCAGGAAGTTTTCTGCATGCTCCACCATGAGGTCCGTCCACCACGCAAATGCCTAGAGACACACCGAGAGGGAAAGCAAAGCAGGTGAATGAGGGCTTTCTGTTTGGAGAGAAAATGAAATGAGATGGGGGGGAAAAACAGAGAAAGACAAAGGAGGATGAGATAATATACACTGGAGCTCATCGAAGGGAAGCACAGGGCTTGTGTATGGAAAATATGTGTAATATATGTCCACTGTTTTGTAGATCTTGCAGATTTTTTTGCTAGTTCATGAATTTTGAGTGGCTGTTCCATGCTTTATGTAGACACTGATATTGCAGGGTGCTTCTGTGTAGTTTTCATATGGACAAAAAGACACAACATTAAATCTGTCTGTTGTGAATGTGTGTGTATTTCCCATCATATACTGATATCAAATCCACAGCTTTTATTGATCAGGATTTCAAGGAGGGATTATTTGGAAATCCGTTTCATATGTAACATGAGAATCACAAAGTAGGGGGTTGCATGTTCGTGCCTCGTTGTATTCATGACAGTACCTATAGATTAAAGAGAACGATGCTTTTCTCATGCAAATGTGGAGCTCCCTGCATGCTTTTCTCTTCAGAGATGAGGGTTCCACCATTCACATCACCAACAAACCCACGGCCCATAGATGTGAATGTGACTCATGCACATTGCCATCTTTGCCTCGGCACACCAAAGACTGCAGCACGCAGCGTCTCCAGTGTTGTACTGCGTCGCTTCCAATTAGTTAAGTACGTCTTGAGATTCAGCTGACTGTTTTCTAGCACAGTCAGGACTTCCTCGCCCTTTGACAGCGGGAGTACAGTAGCTGCTTTGCTGGCAGTCTTGGCTTGGCTTCTTTGCTTTTCATTCAGACTATAACATGTTGCCAAGTTGAATAATCAAAGCTTAATCTTTCCAAATAATGCTGCATGCGTACTTTTTCAATTGTTGAGTTATTTTCCCATCTGGCTTTAACCATCAAGACCTTACTTACCTCTGTACTTACCTGCCCACTCCCAAGATTATAAATAGCTCTAATGTTAAAGGAACAGGCAGCAAACAAAGCTCTTCTCCATCACATTCAAGGAGAAATACTCTTGTAATGGACAGGGGTAGGGGGACTATAAAGGGGGGGAATCTAAGAGAGTCCAACAGGTGAGAGGAGGGGAAATGCTCAAAGGTCGCCAGGCAGAGCGGCTTCCAACCTTTGATAGTGGTTAAGGGACACATTCAGGACCCTGAGCTTTACAGCAGACCCAGTGTTCAGCCAGACAGATTACAGTGCTGTTTCAAGGCAACAGTGTCAAAGAACCAGTCCTGAGGGAGTGTACTGATGCTGGGGGGAGGGGGGGGACAGGGGACGGGGGGCATCCTCTACCGGACATGCACAGACCATTAGGGGAGTTTGTCATTCAGCTGTACTACATACCTCTTTTCCCTGCTGGGACAGTCACCAATCATATGACAGTGAGAACACAGGAAGATGTACAAAACAAATATGTATTTTTGAGGCATTTGTCTTATAGGGTTTATAAACTAGGAATAGACAGCAGGGAGTGATGGAAGAGGAGAAGCTGGGGAGGTAATGCTTGAACAAGAGCGGACTGTGAAATTAATCGTCGGATGGAGGGGAAACAAATGTTTATGGAGGATCAAACTTCAAAGGTTCACATGAGCATACTTCGGGATATTTACTGGTTCAGCATGCTTGGAGAGAAAGGAAACCTTTTTTATGGCCCGATGAACATGCTTTATGATCACAATTATGTTGTGCAAGCTACAGTGCCTTTTAATTTGTAAAGTTTGCTCTCAGGTCTACACCTACAAAACCCCACCCATTTACTACAGTATCTATGACTTCATTCTCTGCCTAGAAGGTGCCTTTTGCCATAGTGGCGCACATGCCATTCAGGGGGGTCGTGATGGGGGCTGAAGAGGAAAAAGAAATAAAAATACTGTACCGATTGATCTCCAGAACTTGTGACTGCCGCCTGTCAAGCATATTCAGAGAGATACAATAAATCTGCTTTATCTGCATATTCTATGATCACAATGGATCACCTTCAGATCTACACATGCTCATCATGCTTTCCTGTCAGCTTGAATGTTTATAGAAAAATATAAAGCAATAAGGAGTCTAGGTTTCGGTGTAACTGTGGCAAAAGGGAGACAAAATCAAACTGAGCAATGTCGATGAGTTTCACCTTGTGTTTACCTGCCTATTGCACCTACCTAACTTTTGTTTGTACCGGGCTACCTTAAATAAAATGTAACTACTTTTCACACCCTTTCAGCAGCTTATGTAACTCTGACTCTGAGCTATGAACTGTAATTAGTGGAAAGAACTGCACACATTATATCATGTAGTGTCTAATTTACATTCTTTGCACAAACATAGCGCTCTGACTCCATGTAGCCATGGTCTGCTGAACACCAATTAGAGCCTTCCTAAATTAAATTCATCTTTTAAAGGATTTTTTTTTTTTTTTTTTAGTTAGCAGTAGATGAAAGCAGCTTTATTTATAGAAGACTGATAATAAGACTAACTCCCTCCCGTTGGGCGGAGTGAGATAAGAGTGAGAGTATAGAGGGAAAGTGCTTTGAGGAGGAGAGGAGGAGAGGGTTCTCACTCACCTCCGCATGGTGTTCCTGGTTCTGCTGGAGGACCTCTATGACTAACTCCGCCAGGCGAATTGTTTCCTCCAGCTTTTTGGCAGGCGTGACTAAGCGGCCTACATTCTCTGAGACAAAAGGATGAGGGTGAGGGATGAGTGGTTAGTCAAGCACAGAGAAGGATTCCAGGGGGATTTTTATGACTATTCAGAAGATTTTCCTGTCTATATTTTTGACTGATTAATAAAGCACAAACACAGTGCTTACACTGTGATGTTTACCTACCACAACCCCCAACACAAGCAGAGTACACCTGCAGTTTGGGCTGCATGACATAAAGCAACACTGCTGATTTTTTTTTTTTTTTTTTTTTTTAATAAATAGTCAGACTTGATTATGAAGAGTATCAGGCACACAAAAAGTGGCATTGAAATGGAGGTGCAATGTAGCATTGGAAACATGCGCATTGTGAAGCGGTACTGATAAGCCATCTGTATAAGGAGCCGTTACATGGCGTGGTCAAAAAAATCATACATGAGCACACACTGTATTAATAATCATCAATTTCTAAAGCTATCCTCCAAATTTTCAACATCAAGTACTTAATATTGGCTTTTTAAAGACAATCTGCAAGGATTTGACAGCTTTTTTTTTTACTTTTCACCTTGCCTCACTGACACATTCTGATTAGTTTGATTACTTAGATGCTTTAGGAGTGTTACTCCTCAAAAAAGTCAAGTATAAAATCGGTTCATCCATTGAATTAATTAATATTTCTATAGCGTGATGGTGATGGATTTGCCACCAACTAATATTTTACTCTATAAAAAAGCTGTTTTGGCTTTCGTTATTTAGCTCTAGCTGTTGATGTTTTGTCAAAGCTCCAAATCAAGCTGCTCATACCTTTGCTGACAGAATGATCTGATAAGACAGTTACATGTCATGAAATGGGATTATTCAGACATTAAAGCTAAGTGGAATGAAAAATGTAGAGTTGAACATGGAACTGAATGACTACACAAATCTGAAATCAAAAGCACAAATATACGTGACTCTACATAGAACAGTAACTATGTTAATACTGTACTTATCTGATATGTCTTAATTGCCGTCTTTTTTTTTTTTTTTTTTTTTTTACTTTTAATCTCTGAAGTATTACTCGGGTTTTTCAACTCATTCATTTTTGGATTATGGTTGTAAAACAGATTAAAACTGACAACTTCAGGCTACACTTTCCGTTGTGGGGTCAAGTTTTTCAGCAGGGAAATTTGAGACATCTGAAGAGCTGAGGTCATTCTCAAGTCACGTCTTCAGAGATGTTTAATCGACACTAATGGATGGATCACATGGATTTGTGTTACAGTAACTATATATTCTAGGATCATAATGCCCTGTAAGAGGGAGCGATGGGAGCGGATCTGAAAAAAGTTAGGTTAGAGAGGGCATCTGTGGCTTCAACAGCACATGATTAGGTCAAATATCTGTTAAAACTGTACTCTTTAAAGGCTCGATTCAGCAAAATTACAAGGCGTAAAAAGCAAAGCTATTTTTTGCTTTTTATTGGTGATATTTGATTATGTGGAACGCTTCAAATTACCTCCAACCTCTACACAACAATACACCTCCAAAGTATAAATAAATGATTTTTTAAATTCTTTTTCACTGTTTTAAATAGAGTTGAATAGATCCTTTCTGCACCTAAAATGAACTGCTGAATTTGATCTAAATGTATCATAACATAAATCTTTAAATCATGGACAAATATTAAAAGTGTATAATAAATGTAGGCTAAATTGTGATTTATATTAAAACGTTGCTTATGTCACTTTTATTTCATTTGTGCTTTTTTTTACTTAGACACAGGATTATACTTATATAGGAGACTATATTGCTTTATAATGTTCACACAAGAAGGTTTTTCCATACATACATATTTTTACAAATAATCTAACATCCGATTAAGTAGAATAATTAACCATATTAACCAAATTGAGAAGCGTGTTTTGTACTGCTACTGTAGAAAAGTATAAAACAAATAAAACTGACTTCATTGTTAAATGTAAATGTGGAGTTAACTCATCTAAAGCCACATGTAGATTGATATAAAGCAATACAGTCTCCAAAGTATGTACTTGTACTAGTTTAAAACATGCCAAGACATTTGAGAATGTGTGTATTAGTTCATATATAATAATAGACTGTATAGAAGATGTGATACTGGTATTTAGACATTCTGTGCATGCATGCATATGCATTGTATCTATTTACAAAATACATGTGTGAAGGGGTGAGGGTTTTAGGTATGTGTATATGTACATGAATGTGTGCACTGTGGCTAAACCACAAGCTAAACATAAGTTCACCTGGATCCTTCTGATCCTTTTGACCTTTCTCAACTTCAGCGAGAAAAAGGGAGAGAAAAGATAAAGAGGAGATGTTTAGAATTAGCACGCTCTATGGTTGTCTTTCAGGTTACAGGGGCAAGCTCGGAGTTGTTATTCATCACCATGTGACCCTGTCAATGAATCTGCTGGGACGGTTTCAGCTCCAGGGACTGATGTTTCTAGGCAACAGACAAACGTCACAAACATACAATAAAAACAGAAACACTGAAACATTAGCCTGTGGAAAACTGGAAATCAAAAAAGTGATAAGATGCTTGTTAACAAACACACAAAAGCTTAGACTACCCATAAACAGGTAAGACACACAAAAAGCTGCCAGGATCATAGACACGACACACGGAGTGACTTGTGTTGTTTTGGAATCGGTTAAAAACACCCTACCCTGTCCTCCCCATACAATAGCTCTGTGCACAGATGCTCCATCACTAGTGAAAAAAATAAAGCCTACCTGTTCGGCACAGCACACCACTGACACATGATCAGATCAAATGACTGAAGGAGATAACAATGTAAGCAATGTAAAAATGCATTCAAGTCAAAGGAATGGGAACCCAACCAAAAGAAAGAAGCTTACAGACCAGACCGCTCATTCATGTCCATCACAAACAGATGGTACTAAAAAAAGGACCCCGACTGATTCACTGGTACTGCTCAGATCTCTTGACTGTTGCACTCCCCATTCACTCTCACAGACAAAGGCACAGATAAAAACAAGCATGGCACGAGCCACATCACTGAAGAAAGAGAAGAGGCAGAGGGGGATGAGGTGAAAAAGCACTTAAAAGAAGGAGAAGGAGGGAGACTGGAGAGGGAGAGGACGATGAAGGTACTCACGGATGGTTAAATCCATCACTTGAGACGCCAAGCAGAAGACAGGGTGCTCATACATTTCCCTCTTTTTCCCTATAAAAAAGGATCGGGGCATGCAAGAGGCTGGGGTCAGAGGTGGGACGGCTACAGATCAGAGGACTGATGGGAAAACGCCTGTCCAGGTGAAAACGTCACTGTTTTGGGCAGGAGGCCCGTAGTAAAGTCAAATGTTTACTGTGGTTTAATTTGGCGCCTCACAAGGACAGTGGGAATAATTCACACAGCATGGAAAGATAGTAAGGTTGAAATCCTTAGTATCTTTAGCACCCTGAGGGATTTCTTTTAAGGCATAAACAACATCAGTGTTTTCTGGGTAAATATGCAAAGTGTAAGTCAATGTACTTAGGAAAGGCTCAGCAGGGACATGGAAGACATTAGAAAATGTCTTGTTTTATCTTGTAATACTTTGTAATTCATGCCAATGAAGGCTATGTTGTTATGTCTCAAAGCACATGCAGGTGGATGATGCTGGTTTGTAGTTATTCAATCCCAGCATCCCTTTGGTTAAAAAGCCACTTATAACAAACTGTAAAGTGATCAAACAAAGTGATAAAGCCAACAAGTGAGGAAGAGGAGGAAAGCAGAGCAGACAGGGAGGAGGAGGGAGTGGAAGATAGTATTCTTCAGCGAGAACAGAAGA
Source organism: Sphaeramia orbicularis (assembly GCF_902148855.1). Taxonomy (NCBI): domain Eukaryota; kingdom Metazoa; phylum Chordata; class Actinopteri; order Kurtiformes; family Apogonidae; genus Sphaeramia; species Sphaeramia orbicularis. The sequence continues at coordinate 32,645,332 of NC_043961.1, read as the reverse complement.
CAGAGGTGACAGGAGAGCTGCTGGTATTTCAAGGCAGGGGTGTAAAAAGGGGGAGGGGGGTGGGGGTCAGCTGGAGGAATCAGAGAGGTACGAGCTACAGTGGGAGAGGGGGAGTGTGCATCGACTGGGAGCAGGGACTCACAGAGGAGGTTCAGTTAAGCTGAACTCACAGCCCAATCATTGAATGTCTGAGGCCAGAAAACTACACAGCTTCAATAGTCAAGGCACAAAGAGAGATCAGCACATCAACAGATTTCAGGGCTTTGGATTTGAATGCATTTTTACTCACACACCTCTACACAAAAGCCAACTTGACCTACAGAACAGCACAGAGCTAAAGCGGGCCTGAAACAAAGGAGAGAGTTATTGGACTGAGAGACAAAAAGTGACCGACAAACTGTCACAAAAAGATTTGGGATGCCACACATCATTTGGGATATGGACACGAATACACCATATACCAAGTGAATTCACCATGTGTTAATAAATAAATAACAGTGACAAGTTTAATGTCCTACTTACTGGAAAATCACCTTATTATTTGTAAAAGAAAAAAAAGCTTTTCCATTTTTTTCCACACAGAACCACTGAATATTTTAATCAGAAACTTTTTTAACTGTACAAAGTGACATTTTAATGGTGTTTTATCATTATATCAACTGAGCATTCACTCTGGAACGCAGTATGTGATTGGTTGGTTACCTTCGATTTTAGCATAATCTTTAATCCGCTGGTAGTTGAGCTGAGCAGCCTGCTCCAAACATTTGCGGATAACTCCTTTAACTTCTTCTGGTGGAACTGGAGTCACGATGTCCTTCATCAAGACCTAAAAAACCACATTAAAAGAGGGATTATGCAATCTATTTCAGTGCTTCAGTTGTTCTTTCATGGGGTATAAAATGTCTTTTTGATATAGTACAGACCCTCTCCAGCAAAGATAAAGTGGCCTTCAGTGCACCCTCTGGACGACCGAAGGGGAAAAAATATCTACAAGGAAGGATGTAGATCCAGAAATAAGTAACAGTGGAAAAACAAACCGGCACAGTGTTTTGTGATTAGAGCTTGTGAGCAGTCGATAACTTGGTAGTCACCTGAAATTTACAATCTGGTTTTCCAATATCACACGCAACCGCTCCTTGATGTCCTCAAAGCGCTCCTTCTCATCCACTTTCACTGTGCTCAGCCCATCTGGCCTAAGAAGATCACACCCACATATTTAACCCAGCAGAAACCCCGCAGAGGTTCAAGTTATGCAACGTAAGTCTGAGTCTGACAGGAGCAATGCGCGATAAAAACACAACGCTAGCCGACAGCTTTAAGCTCCCCGGGAGCTGGTGCACATTGTGTGAATCTGTGTTTGCTTTAATTTTGTCATTTGAGTTCCAGTTTTGTGTTACACTCACAAGCAGATGACAGTGTCTCACCTTTTGGGGCCTTGACAGAGTGGTATTTTGGAATCCTTTCTCTTTCTAAACTTGAACATGCGTGGCCGTTTACTGGCAGTACTGGGATCTGGGCTTTGGGAGCTCTTTGGAGACTGTAGAGCCTCATAGCCCAGTGGCCCCCAGTAATTGCTGCCCTCTCTGACTTTAACGGACGCATGGGAGGATGAATAATATGGACAGTAAGAGACTATGGCAACAAAAGACAGAGAGAAAAGAAACAAAAATGGTAGAAACAAGGAAATATGTAGAAATATACAATTAACAACATAATATGTAATGTCAAAAACTGCAAAAAAATAATACAAAAACAACAACGTAAAAATAAGACAACATAAATATGACAAAATTAAATAGAAAATGACACAAAAAGCCTAGCTTCCTTATGATGAGCCCAACTTTATTAGTATTCTGTTCCTGTTGTGGGATGATTTTTGAGATTGAACTTGACCTACCTAATGAATGACTATATGTGGAGCAGTGCTGACTTTGGAAAATATTATTTGCCATTTGTTTATTTCAAGAAAAGGGAACCGGGCGCACCTGTTCCCGTGGACATGGGAGGCACAGAAAGCGAAGCTGTAGTGTAGAAGAGTGGGGTCGATAATCGCCCCATTCTCTGCCCTTTCCAGCAGATCACGCAGGTAGCACAGATGTCTGTGACAACCTCGAACCCCGTTCCTGGCACAGTATTCATCCAAGACAAACACCTGGCCCGGGCTGAACCATCCCTGCACAACAAAACATAAGTGAATGTATTTACCACCCGTCAGGTGACAGAATGAAATATAAAATGTGGTGTTGTACATAGGACTGGGTACTGAACTTTGATGTTATCGTGGCATTGACTGAATTGCTTTTATACTATCAACTTTCAAGAAATGTCGAGAAATTTGACACCAAATTTCAATACCTGTGGAGTAAATCTTATCCGTGTCTGTGCATGCACACACAGCTTCTACACATTTTTATTCATCATATCATACTGACAGATACCTTCAGTTTGTAGGTAATAGGTTTATTTTAAGTGATAAAACTGTAAAACTGCCACAAACATGAGGCTAAAGACCTTAAAAAGACACCTAAATTTAAACTATTTAACTTGCATTGAACCGGTTTGTTGTTGTTGTTGTTGTTGTTGTTTTATTTTAAGAAGCTGCTTTGGGTGTGTAAAAATGACAAAATCTAATGTGTAATGAGTAAAAACAGATTCTCACCAAGCAGCAGAAGGTGTCATTGAGCCTGTGGTCCAATGTGAGTCGCTGCACCATCTCAAAAAGCGAGGCGTGGTCAAAGCTACAGGGGTTAGCGGAGATAAACTCATCCATGCCATGTTTCTGAGCTCTGTCAGCGTCTATCCAGCCAATGGCACAGGGAAAAGCACACGGTTCAGAGGAGAAGCCATCAGTGAGGCAAGGCCAAACAGCAAGTGTTCATGACAACACAGAAACACTAGGGAATTATTTGGCTACTTCTAAGGGCAAATTATAAACACTTACAGCTTACATTGTCAACTTGCATTGTGTCAGATAGCGTAAAGAGATTTAATGTATTGGTGGATGAGATTCTACTGATCTGAAGCTAAGCTCAGAGGGACGGGTGCTTCTACTATATGTGCATGCTTGCATCTTGGTACGTCACATTCCCTGATGTTTTACAGGGGACGTCAATCTCAAAGGGTCCAAAACATGTTTGGAAAAAGTCCTGCTTAGATAAAATTAGATCCATTCTTCTTAATGTATTCAATAGATTCTGCCATTCTCAATTGCTGAATGTCGCTCAGGTCCTGACAAATATTGAGACGTGTGCTAGTAAAAAGATAGAAAAATGGCAAAAGAATAATTCCTCTCAACACAATGTAGAGATAAAGGCATGAAGTACTGATTCAAGAAAAATAGTTGCCATTAACTTTCTTTGTGTCAAGAAAAACACATAAAGAAAAAACATGTTACAATAAATTGCGTAAAAAAAATGTACTGAAACGCTGAGAAAACATCCTTAGAATAAATCATAACAGATACAAGCTAAACTGACCATAAATTGTTGTGCTCTGTAAATATTACAGCTGTCAGACGAAATGATGAGGACAAGGATGACTCAAAAATATAAAAGATGCAGTCATGTCCTCAGTGTGAGAGACAGGTGTCATGTCCATGAGACACTGATGTGAATGGGGATGATTTGGGTGTGTGGGTGGAGGAAGTGGAGGCCTGATCTCGTCTGGGCAGGGCTGTCAACCTCCAGGTCAGTGAGAGGGAAGGCGTAAGGGGGTTAAACATTCAGTTAAATTTGCACACAGGAAGCTTACAGAGGGTTATGTGTTACACTTCTGACAATTAGCGTGTTTTTTTTTTTTTTGTTGTTTTTTTTTTTAATCCAATCTGAGAGACAAAACCTGTGAGACAACAAGTAAAATGTGGACGATGGAAATAGAGATTGTTCAGAGAAGAGGGACGAGACAAGTACAGTGAGTCGTAATGTAAAAAGATTCGGGTTGTTAACACATGAGGTCTAGAAACACTGAGAAAATAGTGAACAGCGCTAGTAATGGGCCCAGTACTGGATGACAGACGGTGGCAGGATGAGACAACCTTTTAATGGGCCAGTGGTCGGACAAATGTTAGAGCAAAGTGATGACCACAAGACGAAGGTTCACTCGAGGCCAAGTTGGAAATGATGTGATGCCGTGGAGGAGTGTTGAGATAGTGAGAACACATCCAAAGAGTGGAGAGAAGGTGCCTGTGTTTGAGCTATGAGACACAGTGAGTGGGCTCTATCTCCTTCTGTTGGTTGGAAATGGGATTTAAATCCAGAATGCAATCAATACTACAGTGATATTGTCATAGCTTACAGTAACTTGTCAATAATCACTTCACCCATAAATAAAATCACCAGAGTACCATAGTGTATAGGCAAATACTGTTGCATACATTTATAAATCATCACATGCTGGCGAACAGTGTGACTTTGAGCTTTTAATGTCATGCACATCTGCAGACCCATTTTCAATTTTGCATTATATCTTTTTTTGGCATTCCGTTTTTTTGTTGTTTTTTTTTTTTTTTTTTCTCTACGCATTTGCAAGTTGACAATACTTGAATATGTTGCAGTGTATTCATGATCTCTACAGAGCACACTAACAGGCATACCACTACCGGAGAACTCTAATAGGGTAGCAATACAATTTGGTGCAAGTACATGGGTAAATAGCATGAAGCCGACAGAGGCAAAACTGTATCATTCTCTGGGAGATGGGGGGAAATATATGTATTTGTACAAAAGTATGGACACATGACACAGGTGTTCTCCTATTCAGGCAAACAAAGGGCAGTCAAAACAAATCAAAATGAGATCTCTCCTTTCTGGAGGTGTAACACCCGTCTAGCCTCTATCTACAGGCCCATCTACTATAGGAAGGGGGAGGGGTCCGGAGTATTTTATCGTAAGAAGGGGCGGCATTAGCTACTCCTTGTCTTTGGCATTCAGAATACTCCGCGTACATATTTGCCAACTCTCGTTGAGAAAAGTCCAAACAAAAAAAAACTAAAACCAATTGAGCCCTCTGACGTAAAGCATGATATTTATGAAGGCTGTCAGAGCAAATTTTATCAAAGAATCACAAATATTTCTGAAAGTTGTTGCGTTATAAACCTGAAAATTCATTCACACTTTACCTATATGTCTACATTCAAAACAATGTGTTAAAAACATAATGTTATATAGTTTCTACTCTAAGTTGTATCATTGATGTTAAAATTTCTCTGCAAAAATAAGTCAGCCAGTTTTGGCTTTTCAATATTATGCATTATGAGATTGCTTTACACTGAGGGATCCAGTCACCAATAAAAAATAAAGAGAGAAGGCAATTATGCAGTAACAGCTACATATCAGCTTTAACCATTACTGTGTCAAATAATAAATTCTTAGAATAAAATACATGCATCCTATACTGGCACGAATGGATGCTTATACTTGGATCCTCAAGTTGAGGTCGTCAAAAACAAAGGTTATCGACTAATATCTAAGACATGAAGCGAGACGTGAAAGGAGAAGAGGGAAAGAGAGAGAAAGAACGTTGCATTGGTCAGATAATCGGCGGGGATTATCTGAGCTGTGCCGGCTACAGGGAAGCACTTACCCTTGAGTCCAGCTAGAAGACAGCAGGGTAAGAAGGGACAAACCAGAATAACATAAAGACTAGCAACAAGGCTGGAGGAGAGCAATCACGAGACCCTGACCTAGCAGCTGCATTACTGAAGAAGGGTACAGGCAAAGCATGAAGAAGAAAACACAACTCAAAAACAACAACCTATACCAACATGAGAGTTTGTGGGCGGTGGTGTTTGAGTACATGTGAGGATACGTGAACTTGACAACAGATGCTGAGGCATATTAGAGACAGAATGAGGAAGACTGTCAGAAAGAGAGAGTCGGAGAGACAGAGACAGAGAGAGGAAGGAAGAGAGAGAGAGTTTACGATCCTCATCACTCCACTGCAGTTTATTTATCCTGGATTTTGGACAAGTACTTAAGGAGTCGAGAGCTGCACGTTAAGTACTGTCACTGAGTTGAGCTGCAGATCAAACAGGAGGCTTCATTTTAAAGGGGACACGAGGGAAAATATACACCTATCTGATTAAATCCATGGCTTTTGTCATAGAAAAGAGGCTATGAAGATCCAGAAAAAACACTAAGTATGTTTTTAATTACATGCTTCTCTTATGATTTTGATCATTTTAACCCTCAAAGACCAAAAGCATCTACTGATATCAAATGTTTAATAACTTTTCAACTATGAAGCCTATCAATACGTTGAAATAATTCAGGTTAAATTCAGTTTCTCAGCTTTTCATTGGCTTTAGATACGATCCATTTGGATGTGCAGAGACTCTGAAGTGAAGACAGAAACACTGTCATCTTCTGCAACATTGATTCACCAATTAAACTCATGTAGACTGACAAATGACAGTGGAGGTAGATGCTTGTTTTTACAATCAGTTAATGATATATTTTGCTGAAAAAGTCACATTTTCTTCACTTTCCCCAGTTCTGATGTAGTTTTTATGAACATCTACAAGGTTAGAAAAATAAAAATAGGAAAATACAACTGAAAAGCAAAATGTAGAGGATAATATTATAATAAATGGAAATAAATCACTTAAGAAAGCTTAAATATGGTGCTACAAAAATAGTTCTAGGTCTTTAAGGGTTAAATCGGTATGACATTTATTAGATGTATTTTCTGTACAATCTAATAAAGCATTCAGAGGGTAAACATTTAACTATTAAGGTAAATGTTTTTAAGTTTGTGCCCATCCTTCAGAACCTTCATAGGACTCTAGTTTTAATCAGGCCACTGCAGCAGAGTCAGGAGGGCTGTGTATGTTATGGTCCCAGTGCCATTCAAGACCACCAGGGGGTGAAACATGTACGCGTGGTGTGCCACAATGTTTCAGGGAGGGGGGTAGGAGGTCTGTGCCACTGTGAGGAGGCTTTGAATGGCAACAGCTGGCATCAGAGGAGTCAACTAACCACAAGAACGATCACATACTGGACAAAGAAATCAATGGAGAAACAACATAGAATTTATGTGATAGGATTGTGAGTAACTGATCCAATTCATGTCTGAGTATTTTACTACAATGACTGGGCTTTTTATTATCCATACTACTACTAGAACATAGATAGGGTGCCAATTACTTTTATTTGTGTTAGAAAAAATAAAGATAAAAATGTTAGAGTTAGAAAAGAAATAATTCTTAAACTGCAGAGTCAAAAGATGCACACAAAAAAAAATCATGTTTTGTTCTGAATAGCAGGATCTATTATTGTGAACTGTTCAACCATATGTGGCATTAAATTTAATAAGTCTATGTTTGTGTTGTTATGGCCTATTTTGAAGTTCTGGTTCAGAATAAGTAGAAAATAAAACTAATTGGAGTACAGACTAAATGTGTGGAGAAAAAGGCTGTTTGGAGAATTTATGGAGATACTTACAAAAATAATTTCCCTTCTTTAATGAGGGGAGACACAGGAGACGGTTACAACATAAGTTTGTACAGATGCCACACTACTGCAGACAGTCTTACCTTCACTTTGCTACCTGACCTGTGGGCTGCTTAGAGGTACAGTGACAGATTGGTTAAAACTTTAGACATGGCTGGTTTGGCTGCCATTCAATGACAGGTTAACCATCTGAGAACCGCCTCAGAACCACGGCTGCCCTTTTAGAGCTAAGACTCTGAGGATTAACACAGGCCTACGGTTAAGGACAAGAGCAACACACCCTTGCACTGTCGGTCTGAATTCAACCCCAGCAGGCTTGAATGTTCAAATCTTAATGTGTGGTGACCTGTTAAGATTTTAGAGTTTACAAGCCATACCCTACTGCTGTATGATAAGGGTTTTTCAGGTTGGTTGTTCCTTGTGAACAGATTGATGGAATAATATGGGATTGCACCTTTACATACTGTGGGAGAGGTAAAAATGAGTGGAAGTCCATCAGATGCTGGTGGGATCTGTGTGTGGTCAGGGCGTGTGTGTGCGTGCTTGTGTGTTAGTTCTACCAGCACAGTTGTGACTGCAGTGTGGAGCGCATGGCGTGAGACACTTATGGGTTAGAGCTTTCACTGATTTGTGGATGGAAACTGCTTTCTACTTAAGTTACCATGTTGAGTTTCGGGCTACTTACAGAACTGAGAAATGGGAGCATCCATTTGAGCTGAGACGCCCCCTTTGGAGTTTAGTTTCTGGACCTGAGTGGGTGGGACGGGCTTGTGGGACTGGCCAGTGGCACGATACATGGCCTGGACCCACAGGATGCGGTCCTGCTCATCATCGCTGGCAAAGATCACAGTGTCGCCCTCCTTCACTGCATTGAAGAAAGCCCTGCCGCCATCCAAGCCTGGAGTATCAAGATGAACAGGCAGTTAGTTGTACCTTCACATGTATCACGCCAAGCTCCAATTCATTAGCACTGACATTTATTTATAAAGCCTTGAGCGGCAACATGTCACCATATATCACTACTGTATTAAACTGATCAGTCATTATTGAGCACCTGCAAGTAACTGGCAACCACTGAAGGGTCCTCAGACAAATACTACAATTCTGTTGTAAATACATGGAACACTGAAACATCAATTAATACTTAAAGCTATAGAATGATTTAAAACTATTACTACAAACTATTCTGTTTTTGAATGCAACTGTTGTTTTAATTCCTAAGTATTTACTCTGTTTTCTGTGATCTTGACATCATTGAAAATAAGCCTTACCCTCAATAATAACTAAATAAAGGGTGACTGTATGAATGGAAAACATGTAGACTCACCTGGCTGGGGGTCACTGTAGTCCACAGTATAACCATCCAGCTGGAGAAGCTCCTGTGGTTCTGATTTTTTCTCTCTGTAGCTGCACATGGCGAATGTATACTGACTCACCTACAAAATAAGGAGTTAGTCATCACCTCTACAAGCCAGCGACAATGTGTGGCAAGAGTCAGTGACTTTTAATGATGCAACAAACATTCACCCCCTTTTTTTTTAGCAAAACTGGACAAAATATTTGAAGTAAATGGTAAAGTGGGTTCAAAGAGATAAAAATCCCACAGTGCTTGAAGGCAGAATTACAATGCCTGCCATGAAATATAGTGTCAAATGTCAAATCTCTGTGTATATATATATATATATATATATATATATATATATATATATATATATATATATATACACACACACACACATTCATATTACTAATGCAGGATGTGTGTGTAGATCAGTGTTGTACTAAATAAAGGAAACCTCAACAAACTTACTACCTGTCATGGCATGATCAAATTAATCCCAACAAACTTAACACTTAGTCTCTTGTTTAGGTTTAATATGCCATGACATTAAAGACATTCATGAGAGGGCCTTGAAGTTTTACACCTCTGAATTAATTTTTGTTTTGTAGACGTCAGTTAAAGGTCAAATCTGCAACATTTGTAGAGTTTGTTCTCTACTGGGAGCTTGTCATTTGTTGACGTTAACAGATTCCATTTCACATTAGCTAGTGTGGTTCACTGTTGCCACTGTGAAGCAGAAGAAACGCACACAGGAGAAAACATAAACAACCTTTAAATTCAACAGATAATCCAACCTGTGTCTCCAGGCTTTTACCACTGATGCAGAAAACTAGTGGCGTTTTGTAGGTTATGTTATTGTCCACTCACAATGAAACTAGAAAAACAATGAATTTCTATACATTTCCTGACATATCTTACATATTATATACTGACATATAAAGAGACCTTATGCTACTAGTTCATGGAGTATGCACGATTATTGTTTTTAGCCTTAAGATGCACTCAATATTGCGCCTCAGTAGGTTAAAAAGGGCCCTTAAAAGGTAACTAATGGACTAAAAACATTAACAGCCATGACCTCGACTAAGAGGGTCTTTGCTGTTTCCATCTGGATGAACACTATAACCCACCTGCACGAGGACGAAGAAACGCTTCTTCCAGCGCTTCCAAACATTCTTCCCAAATGCCCACAGATACCTGTCCACAAACAAGAGGATAAAGCCCAAATCATTATATTTGAAATGAGTAATCTGATCAAATACATGTAAAATCTGACCTCAATTCTGAGGTAATTTACATAATTCTTATATAAATGAAAGTATCAGCATAATTTTTTTTATATTCTTGGCATTCTTTAATTAAAAATATGTAGGATACACACTGTCCACCACCAGGGGGAGTAGTGTACTTCACAGTATTTTTCCATGGTACGTGACTGGAAATGAGGCCAAGGAGCTCAGAGAGCTGGAGTTTTATAAGAAAAACATAAAAAATGAAAGCTACATAGGAAATCTTTACATGTCTTACCCGCAGTGCTTCATGTTCTGTGGTTTGTCCATGCGGATGGCCAGTTTGATCTTCAGATCTTGGTCGGGGCAAGCCTTGGTCACAGTCATCTTATGGAGCTCTGACTGCTTGGGGCTGTTAGGAGTTGGGTGAAGAACAACCTGCACTCAGATGAAAAAGACAGAAAGACTTAAGACTTCATAGTTACATGGAGGTGAATCTTTGATCTCATCATGTGCAACATTCAGCAATACCAATCAATGTGTTTGCAAGACCTGGCAATTAAAAGTGTTTGTGTGAGTGCTTCACTTTTATAGAAAGTGAAAGAATAAAGTGAGTCAGGGTAGAGGAACAGAGCAGTGCTTTGCTCTGCCTCCCTGAAGAGGAGGCCTAATCTCTCTTTGCCGAGTTAAAGAGCTTTGAGGAAGCCTGCCTTCCTGCCAGTGCTGCTGCAGTGGGAGATCAAAGAGCCTTGTCACCACCAAGGTCACTGCCACTACAGGGACGTCTGACGCACACAGACCCGCAACAGCATTACCTTAAACCACAGGTAAGACATGATGAACATCTACATGATGATCAAGCAGCTGCTGTCTGTTGTTAGAAATCTTTTTCGTTTCTCGGCCTACTTCTCCGGACTATTCATTTGGGTGATGATAAAACACAAATATTGCACGGAAAATGAAAAATGAGAACACTGAACACTGTTGTTTCTTCTAAGAAAAATGCTGAAAGAAATCAGCATATCTGGAGCTGAGTTTTTTTGTATTTGGAAAATATAGAGTCTGAAAGTTTGTGTTTCAAGTCGAGTTAGAAAAAACTGGGTTATTTCTGCATCACATTCAGTTGAAGGTGGAGACTAAGCCGAGCCGATCGACTTCAGGATGTGACACAGGTACAGGCAGCTTAAACAGAACACAGACTTTAGTCACATACACCCAAAACAATGTGTGAGAGAGCATGTGTTTTTGTTTAGTTTTGTGTATAATCACAATATTTCCACACTGTGTTGGGTCTGTGTCAGTGAAAGGGCTGAAAAGAACATGAAGTGTTACCCTGCCGAGTTCTTTGTCCTCCAATGCCAGTACCCCTGTGCTCTCTGTAAACAGTTTCACCTTGACAGCAGGCAAAGGGTGTGTGGTGGTGAAGTCCCCTTGGGTCCCCCAGCTGAAAGACATAACAAAAGACCCTCCAGAGGTTAGCTTCCATGACAGCACGATAGGGCGATGTTGTCACACACTGTCTTCATCCACAGAGATCACTGCACTACTTACTTATACATAAAATCTGAAGTCTCATGGAGTTATTTCACCTTCTCCTTAGCATTTCCCAACTAACACTTTGACGTCAACACATGCTCTAAATAACACCCGACAGTTTTCAGGCCTAAGGGACTGCAGTTCACATTAGAGGGAAGGTAATACATTTATGTAGTTCATGCATGCAAACCCACGCTGCAGCAGACTCATACAGATCTACAGTAAGACAAAGGAAAATAACAAAGACACACCTCTTCCTTCCTCACTATCACTTGTTTTAAATGCATTCTGGCTATTTGTGTAACAGACCTTTCAAGCCTGCGTTATGCAAGATTTTCATATAACAAAACATTTGTCTTATCAGCAAAAGTTATTTTGTGCATCCGCAACAGGGAGGAGCAGAGACAGACACAGACTTGCTAAAATTAACTTACTGTCAACTATATTGTATTTATTCAACCTGTAAGACAAATGCATCTCGAAAGCAAGGCAAGTTTTTGCACTAAAGGGTATTTACAAATAAGATATACTGGAAAACAGAACACCGTTAAAGGGACCATACACCACATGAAGCACATTGTATACATGATGCTGCATCTTTGTCCACTGGCCTGCTTGAATACATAAAGAAAATTCCACAAATATAGAGAAAACACCATAAAACAAACAAGACACAAGGCAATGATCCACTTTACTGTAATCAGGTTACACAGCGCATATGGGCTTTTGTTACCTCCCGCTGCTATCTGAGGCTGCCAACGAGTTGTGCTGCTTTCATGTGCAGCCTAACATGATACATGGAACACAAATCCGTGATATTCTCTGTAGTGTGGTATGGAGAATACAGCGTCGATCTCCAGCCTTGGAAAGCTGTTTTTCTTGTAACCATTTCAAACATTCATGATTAATTTCGAGTTCATGTACACACCAAAGCTGTGACATGCGTCGAGCAGAGAAGCTGCTGAGTGACGCTGAGGAGCCGTGGAGAGCCGAGCTCATTTCAGATGGAACCATTGTGATGGTATGAAGGTGACCTTGTGGATCAATCTATGGTCTGTTAATGGGTTTGACAGTGCCGTGCTCCTAAAGCTCTTTCACTAAACAATATAAAGCCCTGTGAACATTGAATTGGAATGAAAGTGTGAAAACAGAATAGCTTGACTGTAGCAATGATAAGATCAAAATTAAATGTTTTGCAACAAATAAAATTATTTGGACAGAAAAAAAATAGCAGAGATCATTTGTATCATTTGATGTACTGTATATCAACCTCAGATATGCAACCAAAGTAAAATAATGTAAATGTATGTAAAATAACAATAGTAAGTTAAGTGTGAATCTTTGCAATACATCTGAACACAAGCAATTACCGTATGCAAATAAGTTCCTATGAACACAAATACAGCATATTTATCTCATGTGTGTTTTCTGTGTGTAAATACCCACCCACACCTAGATACACTCACATTAGCCTTGCCTTGTTCTCGTCTAATCCCTTCTCTCATTCATGTCCCTCCATCTCTCTCATACTCTCTTCATGAAATGGCTCTTGAATTAGAGAGATCAGAGGAAGACATTTGGGTCTTAAAATAACTTGTATTTGCATGAATGTTTCACGGACATTTTACCGTCTATCTTGTGATGTGCAATGCTGCTTAATTACATGTAACAAAATGTATGAAGATGTAATTAGTCAACCGGAGCTCTGACAATGAAATTGCAAAAGAAAATGTGAGGTCATAAGTATTTAAGGTTAAATGGATTTGCAAATCAAGGATGGATTTTTTTTTAATGCACCCATTCTTGTCTTACTGAGGCAGAAACCGTCCAGTCTCAAAGGTTTCCTGATTTAACTGTGAATCATCAGTGACTCAAAAGCTTCAACAAAACTGTCATACAATAAAGGTTTGTTCTCCCACAATGACACTTTGACCAAATATTTGAAAGATTTAGCGTTGACGTTTTGCTCAACAGCGAACAGTGCCATTTCTTAGACGATGTATTTCACACAGACCAAAGAACAATTAAAGGTAAAAAAAAAAAATGTTCCTGTAAACAAGATGCCACTGAAAAGCATGAGCTCTCTCTTTATTTCAAGAGGATTTTCAGTCTAGTGGATTTTATCCAGAGGTTATGAATCAACCCACAGGAGGCACCACAGATCAATTAAAGACGGAGACAGAATGTGAGCAGCACACGCCTAAAATGAGCACAGTTAAATTATTGGAGAGGTAACTAAATCACAAAATGACATTTTCTCTTTGGAAAAAATCAAAGATGAGAAAGTCTCAGAGCCACTGTCTAGTGTCCAAAACTCACTGTGTGTAGAGGAATTAGGAACAGTAAAAAGATATAAGAAAACAGAACAATGAAGTACTTGGCAAATATTCAGATAAAACTGATGGTGTTTAGAAAGTTCAGGTCAATAACACGGATGCCCAAACTTTAACATTATTACAATCAATGACATTATTTTTTTGTGTACTACTAAGATTCCAAACTACTGAGCCATTGTATTGACTATTGATCGCCTTATCTGTCCACAAACAGGGATCAGTAATCACAATGAGACTGATATTTTTTAATTAGCTTCCTTGAATTGTTAACTGGAATCTTTGGATTATTCATCTGAAAGAAATCGCTTTAACCCATAAAGACCCAAACATCCACTGTCGACCAAAACCATTTACTAATCTAAACTGTTGATCCACTCATCCTATCAATACATGTAAATAATTCATGTAAATGCAGTTTGTCATCTTTTCATGGTCATCAGATATGACACATTTGGACGTTCAGAGTAGTCCGTAGTGAATGTGGAAACACTGTCATCTTCTACAACATTGATTCATCAGTAAAACCCATGGAGTTGGATCAATGACAGTGAATGGAAATGCTTGGTTTATGTTCAGTTAATGATATATTTTACTGAAAAAGTCACTTTTTCAGCAGTTTTCTCTGTTTTTGATATAATAACCATCAACTTTAATCTGAGTTTTTATGAACATCTACATTATCAGTAAATTAAATTTGGGAAAATACCAGATTTTCACTAAAAACACAAAACACAGAGGGTAATATTATAATTAAATGGTGATAAATCACTTAAAAAAGTTAAATATAGAGAAAAAAATATTTTGGAACTGCCACAAAAGTCACACTGGGTCCTTATGGATTAAACCATCAGGGTTAAGATGAAATATTGTGGCATGGAAAATGGTTGATTAGGAATTAATGTATGAATGTATGTATGACAAACATGACTAGAATTATGAATTGCTTACGTTGGCTTAGATGCTTCAGCTTGGTCAGTCTGGAGTTTCTCGCCTCCCTCCACCTCCATGGTGCAGTAGACAATCCTGTTAGGTGCCAAAGACTTCAGCCCTTGCACTTCCATGATTACCACCTAAGAAGCACAAGACACTTGAGTGAAAGCTGTGGACAAGAAAGATTCTCCTCTTGGAATCAAAGAGTGGGCAACAGATGTGGTCATGTTGAAACCTTCCATCTTAACAGAAATTGTAGAAATATTCTCTGAGCCAAGATCACTATTTTCACTTGAGAGATTCCACAAATACTATAACCATCCTTACAAAGTCTGAATTTTTGCCAATAATCAGTCAATAATTGTAGAGTAGGCATAATCTACCACATTAAATCTAATACCTGGTGTTAAATACATTAATGAATATAATGCACAACCATCTGCAGCTGTTAAATGAAGTAGACTGTCAATATTATGCTTCTTTTTGAGATAAAAATATTAACTCACATGCATATTTAGCCATTTCACAGAGGATAATAAGTTTAGCTCCAGTCATTAAAATGTTGTATTTTACTTTTACAATAAATTAGTATTTGTGA
Organism: Sphaeramia orbicularis; assembly: GCF_902148855.1. Lineage (NCBI taxonomy): Eukaryota > Metazoa > Chordata > Actinopteri > Kurtiformes > Apogonidae > Sphaeramia > Sphaeramia orbicularis. The sequence goes on along the minus strand of NC_043961.1, from coordinate 32,629,913 downwards.
TGATGTTTACTGATATAAAGGACAGTTTTCTGAAGATTAGATGTTTGGCAGTAGACATCTAATACATTACTATTACTGTACAATATGTATTGCTGTAATTTAAATGACAATAAAATCACTCAGGACAGATTCAATATTGCTATCCACTGCAAGACAGCTAAATGTTCATGATGGAAAAATTGCAAAAAGCTGCAAACTGACCAATTGAAAAGCAAACTAATCTGAAAAAACCAGGCTTTCCCGAAACACCATGGACTTGTCGCATTGCAAACAAAGCTTTGTGCTGCTATCGTGCAAATAATATCAGCTTTCAAACTCCATAATGGCGTCCCCACTTTTGTGTAAAACAGCACAAAAACACTGTCATAGTCCTCACACATTCCAGTATGTACGTTGTGATTCTGAAATAGCACTGTATCATAAGGAACGAGGTGCGATTGCTCCCAGTTCTGTGGTGAAAGCTCATCTCAGACAAGCTGATAATAAGATGACTCACATTCCCTGTTAAGGAGCAGGTGTATGCATGTCAGTCTGTTATTCGCATGGCGTCTGTTCAACCCCCTGAAAAGGTCTGCTGTCTGTTTCTATACTTAGTCTGGAACAGAGACGGAGCCTACAACAGCCTTAATTTAAGATTTCTTGTTTAGGCAGAGGTACTTTTGTTCCCCGAGTTAGGATAATCGATCATCTGGCTATTGCAAGAAAACCTGAAAAATCCTCAGTGTAATTTTCTATATCGTCACTGTCGGGTGGAAACCTTGTATGTCCATTTCTGGTCTTATTTTGTTTTTTGTCATTAAATGATTCTGTTGGTCAGTCTTCTCGTTGGCCTGATAGTTTTAGAAATATTTAACCAAGGCAAAGTGTTGAAAACGGCTTGCAGCTACATCTCTTAACTTCATTCATTTATTTAGAATATATATCGTTTTGCCAGTTTGCTGAAAAATAACCATTTTGGACATAGCTCTCCGCCTGACAGCGATGATATTATCCCTTCTAATGCAAAGTTTTTCTCATAAAAAGATAAAGATTAAAGATGCAATAATCAATATTTTTTGGCATCACTGGGCAAAAATCCCAAAAGCATATACAGTATTATAGCATATATATCTATAAAGGGTATGCACATACGTCACTTCCCCCCGGGCCACGCCCTTCTAAATCAGACTGAGTGGCAAAAAACTACCTGCTCAACATGACGGAGTATAGCACTAAACACAGCAAGACCGGGAAAATATGAAATATAAAATTAAATTAAGGACAATTGGACTTGACATGGATCCGTATGAGCTACCAAAGAACAAGTGGTCCACGAACATTGACATGTGGCCTGAAATCATGTATCCTGACATCCAGGGTGTAGGGGATCATCGCTATTTTTACCTCCTACAAATATACATGGTTTCATCATTACTGACAACCAGGGTCCAAAAGTAGGCAGAGAACCAACTGATCAAAGTCCATTTACAGTAGACCGTGTACTGACCCCAGTGAACACATGCATGATCTACTGGTACTGAGAAGATTTAAGTACTTTATACAACACAGATTCTACTGCTATGTACGAGCAGGGTATGACTTTATTCTTGTAATTTATGATATTTTCCCACCTGTTTTTAAATTATGACATTATTCTTGTAATATTATGACTTTATTGTCAGAATATGACGACTTTAATCTCATAAACGAATGACATTTTTGTTAAATTATGAGGTTTTTTTATAACTATGACTTTATTCTCATAACATTGTGATTCTTTTTGTATTCGACTTTATTATCATAAAATTCAAATGTCAATCAAAAATCAATGTTTTATGACTTGATACTCGTAGTGACAACCGTTTTTATTTTCTTATGTGGCCCTAATACGTCGCCGTAACTTTATTCTCCAGTACCCCCGTATTTAAGTAATGTTAGCCAAGACAATACTTAATTTAAGGTATGCTTTTACCCAGAAGTACAGCATAAATGAATGTTACCTGACACAAAACGGGATCCACAAATCTAGGTTTGGTTTCCTGGATTTGTGGATCCATCTACTTCTCTTGTCTTTTGCTTTCGGTGTCTGTAAAACAATAGCTCCGACTGCTTTTCAAACTTGTTCATACAATCAATCGCACAACAGCTCTTCCCCATTTTTTAAAAAATATTGTTCTTAAGTTTAGACAGTATTGAAGCCAATGTTGCTACTCTACTCCCTCTTTCTGCCACTCAGTGTGCGGAACTGCAGTGACTTCCGCTAGCGGTGACATCACATGCATACCCTCTATATATATCTGTCAAGGGATGTTTTGAGTCTCTGGATGGTGTGAGTCACGCATACGTAGAAGCAATTATCTCTGTCGGCCATCTTTTACGACTCGCTACAGCGCCACGATTACTCTCCACCGCTAAGTTTCCCCCAGATTTAGATCCAAACATTTGTCAGCTGGATAGGTTCTCAGGCTAACATTAGCGGCATGGTGCTAGTGGCTGCAGACCAAGCCTCAGGCCACTGGTTAGCTCTTAAGCTCTGCGGCTAACGTTAGCAGCGTGGTGCTAGTGGTTGCAGATGGAGCTTCAGACCGCCAGTCCCTGCACCCCCAACTGGCATGTCAATGTGACCCATCCACCTGATGGCCAGGGGGTTCCTGTCCGCACATCTTAGCTGTGAAAGAAACCAAAAGTAGGCAAATAAACTGACACTCGAAATTAGTGATGTGATGTTCACGAACGAATCGAATCTTTTGAACGCCTCTTTGAAATGAATGATGGGAACCGAGTCTTTGTAAAGAGCCGTTCTTTTTTTTTTTTTTTTAAGGAGGGAGTGTCTGATTGCCTGTCAATTTAGCGCCACTGGGGAAAATGCGCTACAGTTGTTAAGGTATTTAAGTAATTGCAATGATAAATCGCTTTTGTGTTTTGTGCATTTTTTCTGTATGTTTACACACATACTGTTCTTGTTCTGAGAACTGCACTACAGTTCAGGTATTTAAGTAATCGCAGTGATTAATCACTGTTGTGTTTTGTGCAATTTTTTCTGTATGTTTACACACATTTATTACCTCCGCCAAGGAGGTTATGTTTTTGCCAGGGTTTGTTTGTTTGTTTGTTTGTTTGTTTGTTTGTCTGTCCGTTAGTGTGCAACATAACTCAAAAAGTTAAGGACAGATTTTGATGAAATTTTCAGGGTTTGTTGGAAATGGGATAAGGAAGAAATGATTAAATTTTGGTGGTGATCGGGGGTGGGGGGGCCCATTTCCAACAAACCCTGAAAATTTCATCAAAATCTGTCCATAACTTTTTGAGTTATGTTGCACACTAACGGACAGACAAACAGACAGACAAATAAACAAACAAACAAACAAACAAACCCTGGCAAAAACATAACCTCCTTGGCGTGGGGGGGGCCCACAGGGGGGGGCCACTGATCAGCCTTGGCGGAGGTCTGCGCTCTCCGAGTGCTTCTAGTTGTTCTTCTTTTGAGGAGACTAAAATGTTATTTCAAAAGAAAATGTTTTATTTTCTTCTTCATTTTTAGGCTACAGACTAGTCCACATAATGTACCATGATGTTTTTTGTCAAATTCCAGCATTTGCCTAATGTCACCTCTCATGTCATGTATTTAGCCCACACATTTGAACTCACTATTCTTTTTTACGGTAAGATAATATTTACTGCTGCGCCAATTAAACACCTTTAAAATGTAATGTCAATCATCACATGTAGCCTGTTTAGTCATTAAAACATTGGTGTTTCAAAATAATGTAAAAAACATAAAAGAGCCAGTCATTGAACGGCTCTTTTCAGTGAACGGCTCCTGATTGAACGACTCCTTTCAAAGAGTCAAAAGTCCCGTCACTGCTCGAAATCACTTCTGATTGCTAGAAAGATACTCCGTAAAGGTAAAGTCAAGTCTTTGTACTTTTACACAATTTGACTCACACAGCAGCGATTTGTCCTAGCAAGGTTGCCATAGCGAGTCGTAAAAGACGGCCAACAAAGATAAGTGCTTCTATGCATGCATGACTCTCATTGTCTGGAGACTCAAATCATCCCTTGACATATAACTATAGCATAAATATATATATGCTACATACATATTAGCACATATATCAGCATATATTGTAATTCAATATGTCTAAGAGGAAGTAAGATATATACCACTTCTCTTAACTTTGATTTCAGCTTTTTTTCAGGAAAATTTTGGCCAATCCAGGTGTTTTCTGAGAGGAGGGAGGATACAGAAACAAGTGATTGACAGCTATAATGACCAATTGCCGTAAAGACTTGATCAGGCACATCTCTGAGAGCTCTCCTACCTGTGATATCTGACCTTCACGTTTCAGCATTGGCCTTAACCCATAAAGACCCAAACATGCAGCTTTGACTAAAATGATCTACTGCTCTGAAATGTTTAATACCTGTTGATCCACTAATCCTATCAGTATGTGTAGTTGGTATATAATGTTTCATCTGAGATATGACCAGTTTGGATGCTCAGAGGCTCCGTAGTGAAACACTGTCGTCCTCTACAACATTGATTCACCATTAAAACCCATGGAGTTGGATCAATGACAGCAGACAGACATTTATTTTTAAGTGCAGTTATTATTATCTTGGCTGAAAAAGTCACTTTTTTCTTAAGTTTTTACCCTCGGCCCTTGCCGCAGAGTTGTCATTAGTTCGTCATCTGTCTGTCCATCCGTCCGTCCGTCCATATGTGCAAAAACTTTGGCATGGACTGACGACTGAGAGTTTTTAAGTGTGAGCACGTTATGTTCTCTGTTTCTGATATAATATCCCTCAACTGTACTCTGAGCATTAATGAATATCTACATGATCAGTAAATTAAATGTAGAAAAATACAGAATTTTTACTGAAAAAATGCAAAATAAAGAAGTTAATTTTACAAAATATGGACATAAATCAAATAAGAAGGGTTAAATAGAGAGAAAAAATAATTTGGGGCCTGCCACAAAAGTAACACTGGGTCTTTATGGGTTAAACAGCACTGTATTCATTCATTCATTTATTTTCTAAACCCGCTTTATCCTCACTAGGGTCACAGGGGTCGCTTGGAGCCTATCCCAGCTACACAGGGGCGAAGGCGGGGTACACCCTGGACAAGTTGCCAGTTCATCACAGAGTTGACATACAGAGACAGTCACTCTCACATTCACACCTATGGGCAATTTAGATTAACCAGTTAACCTCAGTGCATGTGTTTGGATGGTGGGAGGAAGCCGAAGTACCCAGAGAGACCCCACGCAGACACGGGGAGAACATGCAAACTCCACACAGAAAGGTCCCACCCCCATTGACTGGTGTTGGAATTGAACCCCGGATCTTCTTGCTGTGAGGCACACGTGCTAACCACTGCACCACAGTGTCACCCTAAACAGCACTGTAGGTACGGATAAAATGTAATCAGTACAAAAAGGACAATTGAAAAAATCAGTTGACATTGACACCTTTTCTTTGAAGAATAAGGGCTGATTTTTCATCCTGAGGGAAAGCGATTGTTACCTCTGGTTCTTAATTGTCAGAAAATGTCAAACAGTGAAACATTTCACACATTTTGATGTAGAATAAGTGGTCATCCATTACTATGAAATGTTCCGGCCTACTTCTGCTATTCATAACACAGGGAAGTTATATCATGATGAGTTTCAGAATGATTTTATCATCCATCTCCTTTGCTTTATCCAGTCTTTTTTATATTCATTCCATGCTCAGGACAGAGAGTTTTTTTTTCATGATTTCTGCTCAATGTAGCTTTAACCATTCATAACAAGACTCATCTGAATGTACTCTACCTCCAAAGTAAAGGACAGAACCACATCAGACTTGGACAACGTGTTCTCGTCCTCCTGGCCCATGTCGATGATGGAGGTATTGTGTCCCCGTTTCAGCTTCTGGAGTTTGAACTCCCCACCCTTGGAGACAGGCATGCTCTCCAGATTGGCCATCAACTGATTCACGGATGACTTGAGCTCCTCAATGTACATGGCTTCCATTTCTTTAGACACAAATTTGGGGAACTTACCACCCTGTGGATAGAAGCGGAAAAACATTAGCAAAAAAAAAATAACAGTTACATTTATTTCACCAAAAGCAGAACAGTAACATCCGTGTAAAGTAGAGCGGAAAAGAAACATGCAAATCTACAAATATGTTTTTTTGAACACTACTGCCATTTCTTTTGTGGGTGGCAGCTCACACTATGCCATTTTACACCAAGTTAAACCATATTAGTGACATATTAACTATATAACAAAGCTGATTAAAAACAGTCTGAGTCCCCCGCAGTGTCTGACTCACCCTGGCAATCTGGTCCGCCATCTGAAGACGACCATCCAGCTCTCTTCTGATCTGTGCAGCCTGCTCATCCAGGTTGTCCAACTATTGATAAAAAAGGAGAGCAGCAGGTCGATGAGGGGACGCAAAAGAGCATAGCAGTACTTTATCAAAGCCAAATGTCGGTGTCAAAGGTCATTGCCGTTTCCCAGGTTAATTTATCTCATCAAATGAGATGTTACTTACATACCTTGCTTAAACTAGATTAACATTACTGGATGCACTTCCTGATTATTCATCCAGCCCATGCATGCGTTTATTCTAAAAGGCTGTAATCACTGCAGTATGGCATGGTGGTCGACGTGAATGGGTCAGAATGAAAAGCAAATTCATCATAGGAGCCATGCTTCCATCACCATAGAGACCATGAAAGGACCAGTGTGTGATGAGAGGTCTTTTTGGAAGTGTTGAGATTTTGAGTGTTTCCTTTTTTTTGTTGATTCTAATCAGCAGTCAGCTCTCTGAAGCAGTCGAGCTGACAGGTGGGCAGTAAAATTAAAAACTGATTGATAATTATGACATTTACAGGAGAAAAAAGAAAGCTTAATGGGTGGCAAATTAAAGCACAAGCTGGATGGGTGTGCTTTCTTTCAGGATTACAATGCCCCTTCGATAAGCCACACAAAGGGCCAGTGAATGGGTTGATGGATGTATGTTTTGATTGAACACTTGGGTGGAGGGGGCACATTAAGCTGCATTCTCACACCAGAAAACTGGAACATTAAACATTGTATTTCCTGAATCCTGGTGAATATTTATGCATGGACGTGAGCCCTTTCTGTGTCTGTTTATGGTGACGATTTCTTTATTTATGTAAAAGAGCATACAAAATTCAAGCCCCTGGTGGAAGGTTTTAAGGTATTCTGTTTTGCTGTCACATGTCGTTTAGTCTCCTGTCGATCGACTTTTTCATTTAATACTAACCCTGGTCTCAACGTACATATAGGTTAGATTTAGTCGTCTTTTGTATCTTTTGTTTGGAGAAATTAATGATGTTAATGATTTTTAAAGTATCATAGAGAATGCAGTGAAGGAGGAATGTCAGTTTTTCTTGATGCCATTATGGTTGAATAGTTTTTATTGTGTTTTATTGTTCATTGTGTATCATGTATGTATTTTGTATTGTTCTGACTTTGTATGGCTGCTACCTTGGCCAGGTCTCCCTTGCAAAAGAGATTTCTAATCTCAATGGGACTTCCTGGTTAAATAAAGGTAAAATAGTAAAATAAAGTAACACCTTTACATAAACATGTCACATCTGCCTTATAACACCACCCATAACCCATTAAAACATTTATAAGATCTATTAGAGAATAACACCATGTTACCAACTGTGTGATGGAGATAATTGCATTTACCTCAGAAGAGTCAGTGCTTGTATGATTTCACAATTCACATTTTTAAAGTTAAAAAAATGCTACAGAAGTAAAAGTCTACTTCCTGTGTGTTTTTATGGTGGACAACAAATGCACATGTTCTAAATGAGTGATGTGTTCTCTGTGTCCACCCTATAATCTATGTCTGTGTGGGGTGTGTGGGAGGTTGATGGTGTGCTCCCCTCCTGGGGCTCTATGTGCTTGGCTCCACCCCCCCCCATAGCCATATTAATTTAAATTAATTAATATAAATTCAAACTGATAGTAATTTATATAAATACATTATTATAAATATTAAATTATTTAACCCATTGTTGTATCGTGGCTGCCTCTGCTGCTACCACCACCACAATACTAGCAAATTAGACTATTGGTATTATTATTATTATATATTTTTGTGTTGTTATTATCATTATCATTATTACAATAATTATTATTTTCCCCCTCACTCCCCCTTTCTCACTTTCATTCACACTCCCCTCTTCCCCTTTTCCCTATCGCTCCTAATCCATCTATATTGTTTAGTTGCTCTTTACATTTATTATCTTTATCATTGTAATATGATGTTGTCATTGTTGTTTGTCATTACTCTGTCGTTGTTGTTTTTGGTTTGTTTATTTGTTTGATTTTCCTTTTGTTTGTGTTGTTGTTGTTGTTTTTCTGTCCACAATGTCTTGTTAACTATCACTAATGAAAAAAAAAACAAAAAACTGTGTGATGGAGATAATTGCATTTACCTCAGAAGAGTCGGTGCTTGTATGATTTCACAATTCATATTTTTTTTAATTTAAACAATTCTACAGAAGCAAAAGACTACTTCATGTGTGTTTTTATGGCGGACGACAAATGCACATGTTCTAAATGAGTGATGTGTTCTCTGTGTCCACCCTGTAATCTATGTCTGTGGATGGGTATGTAAATGACATTAATCACATGTAACAGCCACTCGCTGGATCTCAACCCAACTCAACACCTTTGGGACAATTTGGACCGACATGTTAGACAGCACTCTCCACCTCCAACATCAAAATACCAAATGAAGGAAAGTGTTTTGAAGATCGGTGTCTCTTTGAAGAAGTCTGACATTAGTTAGCCCAGTTTTTGCCCTGGAGTATTGAAAAGCATAGAAATTCATGGCTCCTTCACATCAATAATGAATGAGAGTTTCATATTAGCTGACACAAGGAAACAGACGAGAAGGGTGATGTCTCTTTCTTGCTCTCTGCTTCTGTATGCTTCACTCCTTCAGTTATTCTCTCAGCCAAAACAGCTCATTCTTGTCAAATGTGATGCAGTGACTCACTAGTCAACACCATGTCCTCCATGAGAACAGTGGCCTAATTGAGACATAGTATCTGGAGCACAGATGTACCTGGGGAGTCACAAATCTTTCCACACTGCTGTGTTGTATGAGAGAAAGAAAATCAACCTCACCTCACTGTTGTGTTGTTCCACAAAATCCTTGAGGTTCAGTCCTAAATACTACAATTTGAAACTGAGATGGAAGTGAAGCTACAGTTTTCACATATTTTAGTGTCTTGTGTTTTTAGTGGGAACTTGACGAGGTTCTTTTTTGGAATAAAAATGTGAGGAATTGTCACTGCCGGGTGTTAGGATAAAAAACTAACTTTGTATTAGCAAGAAGACTCTGTAAGAAAACACTTTTTATTTGGAACTTTGTTTCTGAGAGCCAGCTGCCTTTTATAATTCATGAGTTTTTTCTGTTAAGAAGATTATATCACTAACAAGAAAAACATTTCTCCACAGCTGCAGGGCCTCTGCAACCGAGCACCTGATTCTATTTGTGATACAGTCCTAAACTCCTCTGTTGCTCTCTGCTGCTGGGACGAGTGCCAGGGCTGACCTCTCTGTGCCTTATGGTATTTCACCCACTCCTATTACATTAACAGGCACTGTCTTTCAGACTTTACCATATTGATTCTCTGCCCCTTCCAGCAATCCTTTTTAAAAGAGAAGGAGCCAAAGTCACAGTGCAGCTGCTAACGGGAGGGGAGGGGGCACAGTGAAGAGGTGGTTGTGCAGCTGAGACAGAGATCAAGAAAAACACAAGATGGGACAAGGATCAGCAAAAGAGTGACAGCTGCACAAAGAATTACAGAGAGATCACAAGGAAATCTGTGTCTGAAACTTTTATGAGTCTTTTGCATGGAAAAAATCTACTGCTGCTGATAGGATCTTTTATTTACGCTGGTTCAGTCATGTCTAAATCACTTTGACGCATTGATTTAAGAAACGTTTGATTGCTAAATTGAGGATTATGCATATTTTTGGTTATGAAAGAAGAAAATATCATGTTTGTAAACTGTGGTATCTGAAATCCACTTGTCTATTTTTTGTAGTATCAATTTCTGTGATCAATTCAGCTCACCAGTGTGCATTATAGAATGATGCAGGCCAGATGGCATTTTAAATAGAGGACAGTTAGTGTGAACCGTCGAGTCTGGTGTGTTACCAGTGCTGTCCACTGAACAGCCACCCTGCTACATAACCCAGAGTTCCTGTTTAGTAGAGCACATAATCAGACTTTGCCACCAGCTGCAGCAGAATATCTGCTCTTGCAGCACAGTGGTACACAGTACTATTCTGACACACAATGGCACTAGAACGGTGCTGTTACAGAAAGTCGCACAAGCAGATTTTTTCATTGTCTCGTACAACCCCCCAAAAATCAGAGTTATCCGAGACCATAACTGTGACTTCTCCTGATTACATTCTTGCCTGAGCTGTGCGTGAATTGACCTTTTCCCCCTGCTGCTGGCAATCCTGAGCTGCCTGTCAAAACACTCAGAACTGTAGGCATTATTGGACTGTAGTGCCAGCGACATCTGACTCGTACAATCCCAAAAGAAATGTCAGTGCCTTGTCTGGCCCGTTGGTGCCTGACATTGCATTTTTACTGTCTCATATGTGTGGCTTTCCCATCCTAGATGCATATGCACAGGAAAAATTCTCCCAACTGCAAAATCCTTAGTAATACTGAAAAGTAAAAGTGAAAACTCCAGCAGATTATCATGGTTACTGTGACTATTTGCAGATTGCAGCTTGTCTGCAAAATGGCTAACATGAAACGACTGACTTGGTGACTTAGAGCATGTAATGTGAAGGGGGATGGGGCAGCTTCTTCTATTACTCCCATTTCTCCCTTGACAGTAAAGAAAAGACCTTCCTTGGTGTAGGAGGCGGTAGAGCTGGAGGTCACTGACTGTGTGAATTAATAGACACCGCCTACTGAGTCTCACAGCACTCCAACCTTATGAAGCCTACAACTATTGAAAGGTCACTGTTGTCCACGGTGTACGAGCACAAAACAGGAGGACAGGCAATCTGATATAAAATGAGATTGGCTAAAAGAAGTTTCCCTCTAACTGAAGCAGACAGCAGCACTGCAGCTAAATAAAGGTGACACTGGCTCACTGGTAGCCAAGCTGACAGCAGGTTAAAGGTGACAAAGCAGAAGCATGCTGGTAGTTAACAGCACAGCTGATGACAGATTCCCTGGTGGATTCCGGGACATTAGAGGCAAAGCGCACACCCATTTCTTGTGGAAAACAAAGACAAGGCGGGCCAGGCGTGATCAAAGCTGGATGGGACCTGGAGGAGTTGAAGCAGCTGGTCTATATTTAGACTTGCTGTGTGTGACTATGTGTCTGTCTTTGTGCACTTGTGTTTTTAAGAAAAATGGGCACAGCGGTAGAAAAAAACTTGCTGTTTTGAGTGCAGCCACATGGAAGGAATGCTAATTAGGAAATCTGTTCATTGTTACATCATAAAAAAATCTTTAATTTTTTTTTTCTTTTACATCTTAACAAAAAACTCTTTCATTCATGTGCAAAAATGTTTGGTTCTAAAGCACCCACACACAGCCAAACAATAAAGCAATTCATTCTACATCTTTACTGCCAATAATTGACATTGATTACAGTTTCTCTCTTCCTTTTGAATTTATCTTTGTTTGATAAGAATTACTCCCCTTTTAGTTGAATTTATGTGGATAAATGTGTTTCTACACATAAATACATGTTGCCTATGTTTTTGTTTCCACACATGGAAAACACACACACACACAGTAAACAGCATCAGTTGCTAGGACATGAAAATACACTGGACATAAAACAGTGATGGTGCAAGAAGCAAGTGAGGATGGGCTGGTCATGTAGCTGCTTGTTAACCTGACAAAACTGATTGACAATGTGGGTCACAGAGGTCAGAGGGGTGTGGCCTGTTAAACAGCCTAGTATTTTTGAGAGGACAGCAAAGGCATAGTTTTGTATTCCAGGTTTTTTAAGCAGATGCTATGGATGAACGGATGGACAGACAAACTTTCTAAAGTGTATTGTGAAAAGGTCTATAAAACAAAAACAGGCTTAGAAAACTCACAGAGGAATCACACCCTCGTCTCCTGTGTCACATCCACTCACCCACCACATCCCTATTCTGATGGAAGCATATTCCATTACACAGTTTTTATGTGCACGTTTATGTATACGTGTGGGTGTAAAAAGCCAAATAGCTGCCATGTGACTACTCTCATCTGGGACATTGTGTTTTATATAACATACATCTAATTTTGACAAACCTCACCACTAACCAAAATAGACCCAAGGAACGGAACCATGAGATTATATAATGAACCCACCTGACTTAACCTCCCTAAGCTCTTGCAACCACGGGTATTGTCATGTGTGAACTACTAATGATTTACTAATTTACTTTTCATTTTGTGAAATCAAAACAAAGCTCTAACAGGGTCATGTTAAACCCTAAATAATTAGTATTGTTGCAACCATCTGAATGCTCTTAACACTTTGCTTAGATGATAACACACCCACGCTGTTATTACAGGTTTACAGAAATATCTCTGGAAAAAGCTTCGTAAAGTTAGAGACAGGTTGAATTAAATCTTTTTGTGCACATTAAGTGTAGTTAAGCTTTGACATCCTTATTCAAGATAACCAAGCCCTTTTTCTGTCTTCCCCTGTTGATAATATTGTCCAAATTTCTAACCACACTGGTGCAGTCAGGCTTCACCATGTGTTTTAGCACCACTGTCTTTTTAGTTTATAGGTGGCTGGACAAGCATCGCCAATGCTTTCATCCTCTCACAATCCTATGTGCAGTGAAGAGGCTCCATTACGCAATTATATCAGCTAACGGCTAAACCAGGAAAGCTCAGGCCTCATTTCCCAAGTAACAGTTGCTGACAAGACAAATTAAAGAGGAAAAGGAGGGGGGGGCTTTTTCGAAGCCTAGGAGGAAAAGCTGATTTGAGTATGGTGTGCCAGTCTGGGGGGCCCACAGGCGGTGATTTATAGCTCTGTGGGGGGGTACTTGTGCGGATGTACTTGTGCTGTATTTTAACTCCCAGGCCAAGGTAATTTAATCAACCACTTGAGATTGGAAAATAATTTGAGCCAGTGAAAGTCCAGTCATGCAGATAAATATTAATGATTCAAACAACTTGACATAAGGACACAAAGCAGCGTTAACATTACCAAAGATGAAACAGTAGTTTATTAATCAATCAATCGACTACAAGGGAACCAATCAGCAACTTTTTCAATAATCATTTCATTGTTTCAACCCATCTGCTGCCTCTCTTGATATATAATAGAAAATAGAATTTTTTTTTTATTGGAATAGTGCAATAGAGCACTAAGACATGCACATTCCCGTAATAAATAATCTTGCTGGGAGCCAGATAATCGATATAAAAGAGAGAAAAAATCTGCACACCAGTATAGCTCCCATATTAAGATTTATTTCACTTGTGACGTTTCAAGCACCATCGCTGTTCTTCAGACTTCAATTAATGATTAATAGATTAAGATAAATGATAAAATGCTATAAAAATTGCAGCTGCAACAACAGCTTTACCATATATCATCAAGTCAGGCTGTTTTTATTAAAAACATTTAACAAACAGTACCAGTTTAGAGCATCGTTAAACCCATTTGCAGTTGATTATTAAGTAAATTTAGTGCAATTTTCATGATCAATAATCATTTTGAGCAATTATTTAGGAAAAGAGGTCCACATTTATTCCATGCTGTTAAATGTAAATTATTTTTTGGTATATTTCCTTCTCAGTGACGGCAAAATGAATATCTTTGTCGACTAGTGATTAATCAGTAAAATCTTAGTGATTCATTTTATAAGCAACAAATGATTGATTGACTGATTGATTGATTGATTTAGACCATTTGTTTATTACTAAATACAAGGATAAATTAAATACAATAATAATTAATAGTGAGTTTGAGTGGTTTAGAATGATATAAGATAGTTCTCAGATTCTGTTTTCTTACATATGAATGTCCTCTCTGACGATAAACTGAGTATCTTTGAATTGTGATGAAATAAGACATTCAAGGACATTCTGTTGCACTTTGGGAAATACTTGTTTTTTCACTATTTTCAGACATTTTATGGACCAAACAATTACTACAGTAATGAAAAATACAATAAAAAAAAAATTCAACACTGACAATAATCATTAGTTGCAGCTCTAAATCAGTGTCTCTGACATTGACACTGAAACTGAGGGGCATTACTAAAATTGTTGGGTTTGTTTGTTAGTCTCTATGAGGTCATTGTTTATGATTAATTTAATGTGAAGGTTAAATTTACTGGACAAGGCTGGGTCAGCAAACATGACATTGGACTATGCAAAAGAGGACTCAATGGAAAGCAGAAGATATTTATTTTAGTTGTTACACAATTTTTGACACGGACAAGATCGGTCATGTTACTTCTATGTTTTTTGTTTTGTTTTTTTTTTGTTTTTGTAAATTTTCAATTAGAATGTAGATTTAGTTCAGTTAATACAGTTTGTCCAGATTTGGTAGGAAATGTTATTTTGGTAAATGCATCTTTGATATAAATCAGGCTAATACAACGTTTGTTATAGTAATGATTATGATGAAATTGAAGTTTTTCATGTAATTCAATCAGGACTTGTAGTATTACTGCAACAAACACTTTTTTTCATCTTAGGTGATGTTTATACAAAGAAACATGACAAGTCAATCGATACTCTCTTTTGTGGTGTACACTTTTCAGTGAAGTTGTGCTTGGTTTCATCACAGTGCGGTCATCGGTGAACGGAGCATGCTCAGAGGCCACTCGTCCAACCAGTCTAATCATTCTCTTAGTCATTTCCAGGGGCTGCTCTTATTTCAGCAGGAGACAAATACACTAGTGCTTCCTTTTTACTATTTGAATGTAACTGCTGAAAATGTAAATCCCCAGCGATAACAGCTAAAAATGATGGCCTCTGAATCCTAGCCAATCCATGAAAACCTTTCATCAAATCCCAGCAGCCCTGAGCCATGCTGACTGGATTGCCTCGTCTCCTTTTAAGTGAGGATTGTATCATTTAGCAGAGGGCAATATTTTGCTGCTGTTGCTTACTGAAACACTCAAAGTCACTGTTTTATTGTACTCACTGTAACAGCAGGAGGAGTAAGAGAAATGAACTGCTGCAACAGAGGTAATATTTTGCAGAATTTGATTATATCTACATGCCTTTATGCAGATTTGAAATAAAATGGATGCTTTTTAAGATAATGACCTGGACCCAAGTCTCAGAAAAGTGTTACACTAGAGTATGTGGGCCTGTGTTACTCTTCTTCAATTGTGCTGTTTTGCTCAGAGTGGGATGTGTTAAGGGAAATGGTATTATTTGTAGATTTCTGACCTTATACTAACAGCTTTGGTGCCAGTGTATAAAAAAAAGAAAGAAAAAAAAAGAGAAAAACTAGGTTAAGCATCATCAAAGGATTTGGAAGAAAAATGCACAGTGGATTTGAGAGCTGTGGTGTATTTCACCTCAGCATTAGGAGCGTCAAATTAATGAAGACTCTGCAGAACAGAGTCTATATTGATCTTTACCAGCTGAGACATTTGAACAATACTGAATGATCTAACACTTTTACTGTGCTCACATCACACCATCTGAGATTTATACATTCGAAATAGTTGACAGAGCAGCACCTTGTCCTCACAAATATTCTGTGTCCTGGCTTGCTTGTAGATGAAATGAAGAGGTATGTTTTCATTCTTGAAATGACTAAAAAATGTAAATTTGTCTGAGCCTTCCCTCAAATCCCACTCTGCTAAGACTTTTAATCAAGCTCCCCAAGAAAGAATACATTACTGCTGCTTTCAGCATTCCCACAGAGAGCAGTAAAGCCGGCAAGAGAAGGAGAGTTATGTCAGACATAAGCACCAAAGTGTCCGTCTGCAATCTCAACATATCCTGCCTTCTTTGAAGTATGGCAGAAATGTCTGCCTTCAGCATAAATTTGAGTGAAATCTAAAATAACTATAATGTCTTAAACAAAAAGTAATTTATCAAAAATACACCACACATAAAGTACACTACCAGTCAAAAGTTTAGACTCATCTTCTCATTTAAATGACATGAGATGGACCGCAGATGGCCAACAAGTGCCCAGCATCACTGGGAACTCCTTCTTCTGGAAAACTTTTCAGGTGACTACCTCATGAAGCTCATCAAGAGAATGCCAAGAATGTGCAAAGCAGTAATAAAAGCAAAATGTGGCAACTCTGAAGAATCTAAAATATAAAACATGCTTTGAGTTATGTCACACTTTTTTTAACTACATAATTCCATATGTGTTCATTCATAGTTTTGATGCCTTCAGTGAGAATCTACAGTGTAAACAGTCACGAAAATGAAGAAAAAACAAACTTTTGACTGGTAATGTACATTAAAAAATACAAATAAAATCATTATAAACTGCTGATCTGAGGCCTTTGCCTTATGTGAAGTCTCTCTACAACTTCAGTGGAGTTGTCATGGACTTTGCTGTGGTTAAGAAGTGCATATGGGAGTGGACAGGTCAAATGAAAGGTCAGAGTGAGAAGAAACGTAATGTAACTGTAATAAAAATAAAATAAAAAACAAAATAAAAGTTGCTAAAAGACTCCCACAAAAAACATGTCCCTCTCAAATCCACCTGTCGTATAAAAAGATGTGTAAAGCATTCTTCTGTTTGGAATTATCTAATATTGAGACCTTTTTAAAAATTACATGGATGCACAAATCTGTAATTAACCCATAAAGAATCAAACTGTCACCAGTGGCCAAAAGCATCTACTGATGTTTAACACCTGTTGATCCACTAATCCTATCAATCCATGTAAATAATTGGTGTAAAATACAGTTTGTCATCTTTTCATGGTCATCAGATATGACACATTTGGACATTCAGAGGCTCCATAGTGAACGTGGAAACACCGTCCTCTTCTACAACATTGATTGACCAGTAAAACCCATGGAGCTGGATCAATGAGAGCGGATGGAGATATTTGGTTTATATTCAGTCACTGATATCTTTGCTGAAAGTCACCTTTTCTTCAGTTTTCTCTCTTTCTGATATAATAACCTTCAACTTTAATCTGAGCTTTTATGAACATCTACATGATCAGTGAATTAAATACAGGAAAATACCTGATTTTCACTGAAAAATGCAAAAAAAAAAAAAAAAATAGAGGATAACACAATAAGAAATGGTGATAAATCACTTAAAAATGATTAAATAGAGAGAAAAATTAATTTGGAAATTGCCACAAAAGTACTGGGCCTTTATGGGTTAATAGAAGATTGTGGGTGTCTAAATGAACTTATGATGATGTTTTCAGCCCAAATGCTGTAGAAACAGGTGTGTTCATTCATGTAGTGTATTTGTGGTCTTACCTGACAGGCCTGGTAAAGCAGCTGGTGCTCAAACTTTTTGATACCCAGAATATTCTGAAACATCTCGTAGAGCTGATCTTTGCTGAGGATGAGCTCAGACGCCGCGCTGGCAGTCATGCGTTGCTGTGCCTTACGTGGATCTTCATCGCCACGGTATATGGTGTCAAACTTGGCCATCCAGGAGCTGAGGACCGTCTCCTTGCTCAGACCGTCTATTTCTGGGAGGCTCCTCACACGCTTCTCGATGTGCCTCTTGAACACTTCCCTGAAATCATTGGCCGAGAAACCGCCACTCTGGACCATTTTTGCCACGCGGTCACTCTTCAAGAACACCTACAAATAAGACATCAGTGTCAGTAACTGCAGCTGTTAGGCTTTTTATTATTCATTCTCAGTGATGTGTAATAATATGGCAACCAAGAGAAACTAATACTGAACCAGACTTATGAACACTACTTGTTAAATAAGAAAAAAATTATGTTACTCCTGAACTGAAAAATTTAAGCTTACTATTTTTCTAAATTAAAATGGCAAAAGCTCCGTTGTGTTTCCTACTAAAGACAGACAACACGGTTACATAGCTGCAGCAAGAAGTAAAGTAACCATCAGAGCAGAGTTATTTCATCGTCACTTTGACAGTCACACTTTGTTATTCCCATCTGGAAAGACTGAAAGCAGCAGCTATACTGAAACTGTTACTGTGGTCTGTTGTCATTGGGTTTATGCGTCAGTGTCAGATACTGAACGCCACTTTATTTCTGTATTATTTATCAGCGCATGTACATTTATTAGACAGCTGTGCAGTAGAAAATGATGTAAGATGAATAGACGGAGGGAGAAGTCAAATGTCCCCAGCTGGTGCCAAAATATTTGCATGTTATTATATCACTGACATTTACAGCCAACTCCTCAGCCTTTTTGTTTGCTGGGAGTTTTCTTTAGGACAGTTTTAATGATTGGGTTAGTGTTCAGCCTCAATATGATTCCATTTCACTTTTTCATTCCTCAAAATCCATGCATAATTTCAAACCAACGTGAAATATTATGAAATAAATAAACATAATTTGAGGTTAGCTGTCACACACAGCACAGGTTATCATGTAATTAACTTCTTATAAGTCTGCGTATGGATTTATGGATGACTCTAAACCTCATGCATCATATTAACATAATGGGTATGCTTGTTTTTTCCATCATGGATTTAGCCTTTAACATTCTCTTCTATCTGCTGTGGCTTTTGAGCCATATGCATAGTAATAATGACTTGCTTTTTCATCTGTGGATTGAAAAAGTGAGGTTGGAAAGATGGCTGTGTCAGCCTCATGCTCTGACTCATAATCTGTGCAGTGAAAAGCTTCAGCCACCATTTTACCACTCAGCCGTCTGAATAGCATTTTGAAATGGAATAGCAGGCATACTGTAATTTTCTCAAATTTCGGACTAGAAGCTCATGTCTGTTTCAAAGTGACCGAGAGGATGTATTTGCAAGTACCATAAAAATACTGTCCACTGCACATCATAGATTCTGTAGGGGTATTAGCAGAACAGATGAAATGTTACATTTTGGTAATCAGCACACATGAAACTAGACACTTTCAGATGGCTGCTTCACTATGAAATGCTCCAGCATAAAAGGGGTGTAAATGTGATCATGCCCCTATGGTTAAAAAACATTGGTACCTCAGAGTAGCTCTGCACAGCGTTGATGAACGCCTCATCTGCCACAATTTGTGTGTCTCCATTGAGGAAGGCCTGGAAGCGATCCTTCGTCTGCTGAAGCTGCTGCTTGGTTATCTGTGAGAGAAAAGGCAAATGAAGAACACCTTTACATTATGCCACAAGAGAAAATGGGTCAAAACACGCGAGCATCAATTTTAAGAAGAAAACTATCCACATATTTATACATTTCTTACTCTCCTAATGATTCCTTTTTTTCCAGAAACATTCCAGCACCTCCCAGGGGTCAATGAATACTCCCAGGCCAGCTGGGACATGTAATCCCTGCAGTATTTCGAAGATCTATGCTCCTTTCCAGTCTTGCTTTGAACATTTCCAAAGGTATCACAGATCAGGAACTCCAGCCTTATTCTTTCAGTCACATCCAGAGATCGTGACCACAGATATCAGCCTGATAGTTAAACTGACCGATTTGCTCCATATCTCAGCTGTGTCAGTCCTACTACAGTCTGATGAAAAGCTTGGATCACTGCAGCCCATAAAGAGCAGTCAGTCTTAACCACTACTCCTGAATAAAACCTCTAGGAATTCTTCCAACTGGATACTTTCTCCTGAACCTGAGCCATCCAACAGCTCGTTTGCATCGTCTACACTGCAAACTACTCCACTGGACCTGCTGGGACATGGTCTGACGAAGCCAAAAGAATAAAATCATCTGCAAACATTGACGGCCTGTCTATAAATATCACAAATATAAGGTGATGAGTGAATGAGTCCTGCAGTACTGGCAAAACGGGAAATCAAGATAATGGGTGTTAATCATGGGTGCTAAGTAATAAAGGCCCATGCATCAGGTAATAGCATTCTGATTTAACATAGTCCCCTAGATAGACGTGCATGGTCGGCTGAGGCATTATGGGTAGAAGTTTAATATACAGCAGTGTCTCAATATGTTCTTTTTGAGTTCTGGTGTGACAAAGACATGAAGAAAGTATTCAGGTAATTCTAAATTCTAAATATACACTGAATGAAAAGAATGCCTGACAACATCAACTTAGATATTTTTTGTTGTATGTATTGACAAATAATTAAATTGATGTGTGAAATTTAAGCACTAGCCAAATGATGCTAAAAGAGTGACACTGCCAGATTTATTGATATCTGTTCAATTCTAGCCAAATACTGATTATCATCCAATGTTTTTTTCTTAATTGTGTATAGTTTTTGCTCTCAAAGAACAAGGTATCGGGTGTTTTGGTGTTGATGATGTGTATCATGTGCAACAAGAGATGCAATCCACCAAGCCATACCACACAAAACTATCTTTTTTGTAGAATTATATTTTAGATAGATAGACATCATATGTGTAAATGGATATGATCTAAATGTTTTTCACCATTACTACTGTTCCTGAAGGTAAATCCAAAAGGCACAGTGGAAGGACAGGTCTTCACCTCTGTTGAGTGTGAATTAGATTCTTATGGCCAGCATTATTTCTTTAGATTCATTAAACTAATAACAGTACTTGATAACAGTACTCGAGTTAATACTTCTTTGGACCACATCTCTTTTCAGATTCTAGGGATGAAATTAGATGTCCTTGCCATGATAATGTGTATTTATGGAGAAGAAAAGATTTGTACAAACCAGAATGAATGACACGAATGCCTGAATTCGAAACAGGATCAAGAATTTTCATGTAGAATTAAATTAAATAATTTCAATATTGAATTAACCTTCAGTGTTTACAAATTTTAAGGATAAGATTCAAGTACTTTACATATTCTTTTTTGAAAGAATGGAACAATACATGTATGGGTTCATTTTAAGAGCTGTACGTCTGCGCTTGTAGGCTTATATGACATTTATGTTGGAGTCCTTTTTATGCTCGGAGATGCTTGTTTGTTGATGTTTGCTAATTATTTTTCTGAGCTGACAACAGTCACAGTTGGCTAGAAAACAACCTGTATACTGATTTCTCAATGTAGCAGCCCCTGTTTGGTCAGGTTTTTCTGTGAATAATCTTCATTCTGCAACACTTGCCACCCTTACCTGACAAATGGAGTCAACTAAATCTCTACCAGTTTCCATCAAAACCCACACTGAAAGACACATTTACAAGTACATGAGCATAAGCTGCTCATACATGTTCAAATTTTGTTAAAGTGAGAATTCAGCAATTGTATTGACCATTTATGAAACTGTTTCTTTATTCCTTTCCTTGTTTCCCTTTCAATCCCCACAAAGCTCTGGATGTCCTTGGACTGACTTCTTCCATGTTAGTGAGTCAGTGACTTAACCATGAACAGAGTGAATATCCCTCTGACAAGTGCCTTCAGTCTATAGTTGAAGCTGTTGTGTGTACCAAGCACAAGGACCTGCTGTAAAACTGCATGTCCGCGTGCGTTCGGCCACACATTGCGTGTGACAGACTTTGGTGTAGGAGTGAGATGGAAAAGTACCACATATCGTGTGCCTGTGAGGCACTCACAACACCATCTGCGTGTCCATCGTACAACCCCAACCCTTCCTCACCAATGTTCAGAAAATAAGGAACCATCATGTAGCTAACATAAGATTTCTCTAATAGGGTCAAAGTAAAAGTGCCAAAGTTCAACTCAGCGTGAAAATGACAAAGATACATGTGAATATATACAAACAAATAATGATAGATAGAATAGACACCTGCAATTAACATTTGGATGATCCTCTCCCTACTGCCAATAAAAATTAAACTCATAAATCTGATAAATCACTTTCATTCTGCAGCTGTTTCACGATTGTGGTGGTAGAGTGAATCAGCGGACCATGTACCACTTAATGTCCAAACATAAAAGATCCTCTTACAACACATCAACAACACCAGAGATCAATACCTGTGTTTCTGCTTCAAGGTTTCAGGTTTATTCATCTTTGCAACAGCTAGATATGAGATTAAAGAGAAAGTGTGGAGCGTCCTTGCTCTGTTTTAATAGACCATGATGTTCAAGGAACATCCGGAGGCAAGAAATGTTAATATTAACACCAGTATGCAAATCAGGCTGGTCTATGGAGACACTTAGAGGCTGAAGTCAACACACTCATCCTGGGTTGCTTGTCCGTTTCTATAGCAGTGTTTCATTTCTGATACTGTAAGGTGGCAGATTGTAGAATAAAAAATGTAAAGAGGAACATTAATTAAGAGACATGGGTTTCTTTCCCACTGAGATTTGATTCCGTTATTAAGTTCTAAAATACTATAAGTAGGAGTCTTATGTAGTACAGGCTTTAATTAAAGGCAATAAATTGGAATACACGCTCAGGCTGAATTTTAAACTTGCTGAGTAATAAGTTATACAATTAATTCGCAACAGGGAAAGTGACAAAAAGTTTTAAAAAATAAATAAATAAAATAGTCTGTAAACAATATATTAATGCTGGTAAATATAAAAGAAGTGTGGGTATACCGTGTTTTAATTTTTCATATGACATAAATCTAACTAGTTTGGACAATAACATTTCTTTACATTGTCCATCCTTTGTATACTGGCAAATTTTGTGGAGAGAGGCAAAGTCTATATAAGTCAGAGCTCTCAACAAATGCACAATTAAACTAAGGTTAAGCCACAAACCTTCATGAGGGCCCAGGCTACTATGGAACTGTCAGTTTCACTACAAATATTTGGTCAGACCCTCCAGCACTACATTATAGTACATACTGAGGTTGGATACTCTCCACTAAAGGGCTGTTTAAGTTTAGAAAAAGGCACAAAAATGACTTCGACCAAAGCTGGCACTTTGTGAATGAAAGTGCATCAGGAGAGCACATCTTTAATCGTCTTGAAAACCAACTAAGAGTGGTTCTACATGAGCTTTAAAGTTGACTTTTGGACAATCCCAAACCAAATAAACCTCAGAGCACAGTCATAATATATGAGATTTCAGTTTACTTAAGATGCTCCAGTCCATATGGGCTGCCAGTGCCTGACACTGAAGTGCACAAACGTAATACCAGCAAAATGTGTCTCTTCCCCCAACAAATAATAGACCAGTATTTACAGTATGACTTTCAATTCTGCACACTCCTCATTTCATTACTGACTGGAGAACTGTACTGATTAGTTACCGAGCTGATTGATGCGAGAAAATGCCTCCATTTTCATCAGTATTGCCAGACTCCCAAGACATACTTTTCTGCTTTGCTCTTATTGATTCTCTCTCTGTGGCTCTTATCAAGATTGCAGTGTAACACAGTGATTCATTGGCTTGCAATGAAGTAGGCGGTAACATTAATCACCCTTCACATATCAATACAGGAGATATTTGCCTTGTATGGGCCTGATGTACAGTAACTTCATTACATTTCAATGCAAATTTGTGCATGTGACTGATGGAGGACTTAAGTTGATTTTTGTAATAAATACAAAGAACTAGTTAAATTATAAAATGCCTAATTTACAAGAAAACCTACAACATTTTTATAATGTACGTGCATGATATACACAAGATGAGTCTGTCAGAGCAGTCCTGCAGCCTAAAGCGCACTGAGCCTCTAATGCAGGTTCATAGTATAAAGTCCCCTCAGGCACCTCTCTCGTTAAATGTAAGCTGTCTTTAGTGATTCTTCAGTGAACTGAAATAAATTTTCCCTCATATTGCCCTGTCAATATGTATGTAGTCCATTTTGCTACCATCCTGTCCTGGGGTGAAGAAGGAACACTATAATTTCAGTATAATCCATTAACATCATCACAAACCTTATTTGATGTTACAGTAAAATCAGTCAAAATGTATTTTTAATGATAGAAAACTGACACCAAACCACAGTGTGTACTGACCTACATGTACATACAGTCGACAGTCGGTTGGTTTGACCCTGAGTGTGAGATGTAATTGCTGTGATACAATAATTGCTGAAAAGACGCTGATTTGAAGGTGTTTTATCTAGCCATTATTTGACACTTGATTCCTTCAGTTTTTCTCTCCAGTGACGGAAAAAGAGTCAGAGAAGCACAAACTATATTTAAAAGATGAGACATGATTAAGTAGCTTCAGAAGAGCGGCTTTTCTTTGTGTGTATATGTGCATTTGTTAAATTCCTGATGTATTCAGTAAGAATAAAAGACTAAAGCAGGCTTACATAACACCTGTCAATTAAAATGTTCATATTCCTACTGGTTCTAATATCTGTTTGAGGGTTTTAATCAACATGGTTTGACAGGTACACAACATATCAGCTGTCTTTGTAATGCAGTGATAAGTGAAGTAATTAGCTAAGTGAATGCAGCGTATAGTATAGCTGGAAAAATTCAGCACAATAAAGTCTCTGCTGACTCACACTTGGGTTTCCTGTAGAAGTTACACAACACAGAAGAGGAAAGTTGAATCAAGGTGTTTCCCTAAATTGAATGGATGCAATAGAGTTCACTGATGTACAATAAAAACACATTAGTCATTTGAACCCTAGAGACATATAGGAGTGTCTTTGTTGTGACTTACAAATGAATTATTCTCTACATTTGACCTTTCCAAAGTGGTTTATCACCATGTATTATAATGTATTGTAAAGTCTAGTTTTAGATTTTTTCAGTAATAATCAGGTATTTCATTTATTGCGAATATAGGTGTTATAAGAGGTCAGAGTAAATTCAAAGATTATATAAGAACAGAGAAAACTCAAGAAACAGAGACATTTTGGCAAAATATATAAATAATTTAAAATCAAGCGTGCATTTACCACTACTGTCATTTGTCAAAACTACATGGGTTTTCAAAGATTCCATATTCACTATAGAGCCTGTGAACATCCAAAAAAAGACAAATCTGATGCTGCTGAAAAGCTGAGGACCTGCATTTTACCAGATTTATTAAAATGTATTGGTAGGTACGGGTGTGTATTGGCAAGAATCTGGTGATACGATACAAATCACAATACTAGGATCACGATACGATATATCACGATATGTCATGATACTGTTAAAAAGGCAATTTTTTTAATGATTGTATCCTTGAAGAATTGAATTACACCAGAAATGTGCACAAATACTAAACACATTTTTATTTGATCAGAACAGGACCTAATGCTATATCACAAAATGTTCCTGTGTTAAAAATGTAATCATGTTTTACAGACATTACAGTTTAAGATCCTGTTCAAATGTTCATATTCTATTAGTCCAGAACTAACATCAGAACATTATTTTTGTGCAATCCCAACAAAGGAACTAACATTATTTAATAAAAGAGTGTTAAATAATAAAAAATCAAACAAATCATATATATATATATATATATATATATAGATAGATAGATAGATAGATAGATAGATAGATAGATAGATAGATAGATAGATAGATAGATAGATAGATAGATAAAATAAACCTCCACAATATCTGCATTTGAATAAATATTTAAAAATATTGATAGAGTACTTTTTAATATCGATACAGTATTGTGAAATGAAATGTCGCAATATATTGCAGAACCAATATTTTCTTACACCCCTATTGATAGGATTAGTTGCTCAAACGTTATTAAAGATTTTAGATAAGTAGACAGTATACTGTGATTTTACATTATAAAGATTTTACATTTGAATAAACCTGTCTTTATTCCAATATAAGTAATATCAACACATATTATCTAATAAAACAATGACATGCAACGCAAATGTGCTCATGGTGTACAAATGTGTTTGCTTTGGAAGAGTGCACTGCCAATGCTGTTGTTAGTTTAAGTAAACATGATACTGGTGGATCCTTTCGCCAGACAAAACTCAATTCAGTCATGTTGCAGATGACACCACCGGTCCACATCTGAATAAACAGCAAACACTAGTACAAAAGCCAGTGCTGCATGACAGCTGCACAAAATCTACCAGCAACAGGCCTCATCAAACACAAAACACCAGCACCATGTAGTGACTGTGGTCACAAAAGTACAATTATACAAAGACAGATGCACAAGCTATTATTCCCAGCCAGACACGCTCACATAGATTTGTTCTGAAGACACACAAACACAGCGTTGTGTGAGTAAATACCACTCCGCTGGGTTAGTAAACAGCCAGGTGTATACTCCGCAGACAGAGCCTGACACATGGCAAACAGGGATAAAACAGGGAGCTCTGGCTCTGTATAACCAGTGTCCTCATTGTTGTCATATTCAGGAACTGTGGCACTGCTGATATATACAGTAGAACACGGTGTTCGTAGCCAGCAAAGCCCCTTCTTGTACTAGTCATATGTTATCACACCTCACAACTCACAGGCAGCACCGTACATCTCAACTGGCTCCTCATTATGCTCATTCAGCTTCACAGGGGAAAATAAATACAACAAGAATTGTATAGACATGTAAAAGTCATGGTGTAAGGAATGAAATAGAAAAGCCTCGAGCTAGTGCTAGTACTGCTGATGAAGTCTTTTTTTATTTCTAAATGTCTCTTTTTAAAATGTTTATCTCAATAAAATATAACAATGCAGAACATCAGAGATCATGAAAAGCCAAAAGGATAAAGTCCCAGGCAAAAAGATTGAAAGTTTTAGGGTAGGACAAGCTTAACTTTTTTGTGAATCACTTAGCTGCACCCAAAATTTACAAAAATCAACCATCTAAACAGTCATAAATAGCTCTATTATGTCACTGATGTTTTCAGCTCAAACTAAAACAATATTAACGCCCATGTCTTTGTGCCACGGTGTCAGTGTTAAACCTTAAAAATGAAGAATTGACTGCCTACTGCTGAGCTATACTGTTATTTTATACCTCTGAGTGCACAAAACTGACAGTGGGTTTCTATTTGTTGGTACATTACTCTCGAAAGGAAAAGACATAAATCCTTTTAATCTGCGCTGCCATCACAAATCACTTACTGTCTCCCCTTTTTTTGTATCAATCTCTTTTTCCCTCTTTGCTTTTAAAAGATCTTGATATTTATTTCTGTTGGCCAGTCCATTTGATATTCAATTAGGTTGAAATCCTGTGTTTTTACCAATAGGAAATAATCCAGGATGTAGAAGAACCAGATCACACAGATTACATGAATCAGTCTTTTGAAATGTGGTGTTAGCCATGTTTAGCATGGGGAATATGGGGCAAAAGGATAGCGTTCTGTAATATTTTTTTATCATATCATTATAAAAATGAGTTGTTGCTGTTTGTAAAAGAAATTATATGACAACCATACATGCTTATGTTTGACAAAAGGTGACTTTTTTAGCAGGACATGTGTTGGCGATAGTACACATGGGAGACATTGGGTTGGTTTCTATAGCCTGAGAGCTTCTTCATACTTCTATTTGTCCTCTTTTATATCTGAAGGCGAGTCTCTGGAGAAAGAGGGAAATAGACGAGTGCAGTAATGATCCCGCTGTAGCTCTTACCTTTGGATTGTTTTCTTAATGTGGAAAAACACTAGTGCTACTCTGTCTCTCTCCTCTTTGTATTACCCCGGTCATACACATGTATTGCCCAGTCTAATTTTGCCTCTGAAACAAGGTTTCATCATGCTCAACATAACAACATAACAGTCACACAAACAAATCCTTGCACCCCAAACGGCCAGTAGCAGCTGCCTAGATTCATTACATTACCACAAATCAGAAGACATTTAAAAGGGTGGTGAGGAACAGCTGTACATTGTCTTCATCATGCGAACTCACATTCACAAAAGTTTGTTGCAGAGCAATTATAACTTTCCTATCTCATAATTATGCCTCGGCATCTCATAATTATAAGAAAACTATCTTATAATTATAGTATAAAAAAAAAAGGAAGTGATCATCACCATTTGAGGAGACAGGAGGATATAATAGGGTGATAATAGCTGGTTTCATTTAAATTTACTTTTTCTGGTGCATTTAGAGACTCTGACATGATTGAGAAATGTAGATGTTTAAAGCACAATAAGGGCACAGAAAGAACATGTAATTGCTGATATTGTTTAAGCACAAATGCACAAAGAAGTCCACAAACCCTATTTTTACCTCCGCCAGGAGGTATTGTGATCACTTTGCTTGGTGTGTTTGAGTGTTTGCGTGTTTATTTGTTTGTTTGTTTGTCAGCAAGATAACTCAAAAAGTTATGGACGGATTTTCATGAAATTTTCAGGAAATGTTGATACTGGCACAAGGAAGAAATGATTCAATTTTGGTGGTGATTGAGGGGGGGGGCACAGATCTGTCCTGGCAGAGGTCTGCCCTCTCCAAGTGCTTTTCTTCTTTTTATTTTATTATATTTTATTTTATTTATTTACTTAGATAAGTTTTGATAAAAACGTGTTGAAAATAATAAAATAGAGAAAGAACAGGATACAGATTGACAAACCACCTTTCATTTTCCAGATTCCTCCATGTGATTAATGTAGAGTATTGGGAGCAGGGATTATAGCTTGTTCAGCAATAAAAGAGGTATGACAGGAGCCCTACAGATTAATCTGTCTCAATCAGTGTGAGGACACTGTCTGCATTATCGTCAACAACACCATCATCATGTCCAGAGATGCATGTTGTAGTTGTTGTACATGTCCTGAGCGCAAGGATTATGGTTAAAAATGGTAGATGTAGATGGTCGATGTTTGCTTGAATGAAGTAAGGTTCTGCTTTAGATGGCAGAGATGATTACATAGCCTCAGTGAGGACACATATTGTATGTTCTGCCGTATTTGAACATCTGCAAACAGTTACCAATAAAAATAAATAAATAAATAAACAGTGGCCTGATAACAGTGAGGAGGGAAACATCAGTATGGTAGATGTCGCTTTCAAGTCTGAATAAAGACGCATCTTTCCCTTTTAGGACGGTGACGCTTTAGTGCTTGATAAACATAAAATCCTGCACATTCACATTCAAAGAGTCTGTGGGGTAACATTTGCATTTCTGCTGCTATTTTCGTGAGCATGTGATTGCTCTGTGTACAGAAATATCAGGTCACAAAACTGGATGAGTTACATATGCAGGCAAATAGGACTCATCCTGATCCTAGCTGTGATCGGCGTTTCAAAGTCATCAAACCTTGGGGAAATGATGGTGGTGTTCTAACAAAGATTGCAGCATTCCTTCTTGGTTATGTGCTGACAGACGAGATGTTTAATTTGTGAAGCTATGCTTTGTTACACGTGGCTGCACAGATTGTAGGTGAGGGGGTATTTTGCCTGCTGTTTCTCAGCTGTCACTTCTTTTGAACCCAGTTTTATATCCATACTACTGATGAACATTTTTATTCTTCAGTATTGGTATTGCTGAAATGACAAAAAACATCTGCTCTTCATGAGACAGATCAGTTATTTATTTATATTTTTCACACTCCATCAACATTGATTGACATATGGTATTGTTAAGTCAGAGCTTGACTTTGACACTGACTGCAGAGCTTGTTTGGATTGTCAAAGGATAGCGTTTTCAAGCAGAACATTGCTTAAAAGGTTACATAATAATGCAAATGACTTCAGTGACAAACTTGAGCTCTCTATTTACTGCTGCTCTATTTTGTTCCCATGAAAGTGTGTTTCATGAACATAGAGAGCTCGGAATCTTTCACCTCTGGTATTTACATCTACATCGTCACTCACATATAATCTTGTAAATCTCTTCTGCTCTGCTTCAAGTACAAACATTGAGATGAGCGATGGGAATGGCTTTGCTGACATAAATTAAGTAGAAGTGAAAAAACACTACAAATAGCAATCAGAAAATATATATTCCAGTGAAATCAGTTTCATCTTCCCTCTCAGTTGCTTCCTATAGTTTTTATCCTTACATTGCCTTAAACACTATAGTCACCTGAACTATTAATGTACAGTATTATCATCACATGTTATTACATGTCACAATAAATTATTAGCAAAGGTGAAATATCATATCTAACATATTCATTCATTCATTCATTTATTTGTTTTAAGCATTAGAAAAAAATAAACATTTTTTGTGTACAAGGAACTAATATCCGAACAAATGCATTAATAATAATAATAATAATAATAAATAACGGTGATCAAGACAAAAGAGCAATTGCCACGTACACAAGTAATAACAAAATAAATTCAATATGTACTGTTCAAAAAGGAGTGGGAAGAAGAAAACTTATTAAATCCCACCCCCATATTGCAAATAACATATTGCTTAATGTGTCTGGATTTGTGGTGTTTTATATTCTGTCTGTCTCTTTGTGATGCTTCCCTGTACATTTTCTGTCATTATATTATTAACAGGTTAACTTCTTCTGCTTTCAACACAAAGGTCAAACTGAAGTCAGTACAGCACTAATTCCTACATTTTGCATAAGACTCTTTAAAAGCCGCCATTAATTTTGACTCAATAGCACAACAATTACAATAGATTCAAATAATGCTCATGAAATTCACTCCACTTGTAACAAGTATCTATATTTTCTAAGACTAAAAGCAGTTCAGAGGGGGACACCCACAGTCCTCTGCCACACTCAGCACTAAAAACCAAAGTAGCAAACTTCCTCCAAGTATCTCTGATTTGCATTTCAGCCTGTTTCACATTCATACCACAAAGCCTCCTGCACAATTCACAGCTCTGTACCTTGGAGCATTAACAGCATACTGTATAGTATTAAAATGCTGAGCCAAGAGGCAGTCTATTAAGGAAACCTGCTGGCAGATGAGTCGAGGAGGTGAGATTATCTTCAACACACTCTCTGATTGAGTGAAAAAAAAAATTCTACCAAAGAGATTACCTGTTTCTGACATACATTGTGATACTACAGCGAATAAAAATGTTAGGGTTCAATAAATCAGATCTAACATTGAGCAGTCAGACTGCAGCACCTGATTCTTTCTTGCTGCATGATAATGCTCTTTGCTCTTTACTCTAGATAGTTTCATGTATCCTCATATGTCCTTTTACACAGCCTTTTGTTTGTCCTTATTAGCATTTAAAAACAAAAATGCTAATTTGTCATTTTACTTTATTGCCATCACACTTTTGCCTTCCAGATTATCCTTTAAATTATCCCTCTGTGAACACAATTTAGGCTGCATAATACCATTAAATGCAGGATGACTCTGCCCTGCAGGACAATCACAATGAGTGTGTATTTCCATAAATTATACTGGCACAATCTATATGTGTCAATAACCTTGATAGGTTACTTACATCATATTCTTAGGGAGAGTGCCATTAGTTTAAGTGTCTCCCATGACAATTGGCCTTTTTAATGCAAAACCTGTTTCCAATTAAATATGCAAACACACTTGGCCAGTGTTTAAAAAGGGTCAACCTTCATAGAACTGTGTAAAAAAAAGTCTTTTCCAATGAATTAGAAAATACTTCCTCTGCCCTTCAAAACTACAGGCAACAGCCTCACAGTGTTACCTTTTCACAAGGTTATAGCAATGCATTTAAAGAAGCAGCAGTGGTGCCTGAATGCTCTGCAGCCTGGCCTGTTTCTGTGTGATAGCCCATCACCACTGTTTGTGTGCCAGAGCTTCTAATAACGGATTATCATGAAGCTGCTCCACATGTTTTGCTGAGGCCTTTAAGTCTTTTCATTACAGCAGTAGCTTCATCATAGTTCTGTGACTAATCTAAAATAGCCAAAATGTAATAGGCTATATATTCAATTTGGTAGCCAACACAAGGCGGACTGTCTTTATAAATAATTGTTTAGGAACATCTGAGGAGCCAATGATGAAGGACATTCATGGGCATGGATATTTTCCCCTCACTAAAATATATTTGGTAATAAACAATTTCCTGAAACAGCCACAAGGCAGATGTTTAATGAACAGTAACAAAGTGACATTTACATAATATTAACTGACATATGATAGCACTGCGATATAAATCCACAGAAAGAATCACCTCCATTTAAGCAATCTGTGTTAATCAATATTTCTCAGTAATTAATTATCCTCATTCCATGGCAATTACATCAAACCAGCAACAGAAAAATCTACTATTTCCATTCAAGTTTGCACAAGGATGTTGATTTCCCCAAAGGGATTTGTTTAAGCCAAATTTGTTTGAGCCAAATCAAAGTGTAGATGCAGACTGTAGGCAGCCAGACACACTCTGAATTCCTGGTCTGACAGAAAGCATTGGATTGTTTGTCCAGTTATTCACTCACCCACAGCAGAGGATTGTGACTGCCTAGGCTACCAGATATGAAAGTGCATTAGTAAGCATGCATTAGACTATCAGTAGCCTAGTCTGAACGGGACTACAAATAAACAAATGGATGGAAACACTGTGGTTTATGCCTCCCACAGGCACTTGCATGAGTCAGCAGAAAATTCAGACCATATGGCTTAACTGTGGCCAAAGGAAGACAAATTGTCTGCATGTTAAACAAAAGAAAACAGTCACAGGTGTAATCTCTCCTCTGATATTTACAGTGTTTCCTTGTATAACTGACTCATAATCAGACCTAAATTTAGCAAAGTGAATGAAGATTCTGCAGGTTCAAACCAACACTTGATGCCAACTGCTGCCTTACGAGGAGTTACAAGTAAAAGATGCTATCTTTTCATTCAGTTACAAGACAAACATTTCCACAATCTGAAGCCAACCCAACATGTTGATGACATGCCTCTATATTTGAGGACCATGTGGAGCTTAAAGAAAGAAACATCAATAAAAGAATGTCTATTTTTACTGTGACAGCCAAATTTAGAACAGGCTGATAATAAACTGAGCCAAGTCTCCTGACTAACAATCAATTCACTGTCTGTTTAGTACAGTAGGGCCTGTGCATAGTGACTTTGACAGTAAGGACATCATGACCCAAAACTGGTTTCAGCAGCAATGGAGCACACAGCAGCAACATGAAACCAGGATGTGGGTATTGTCCCTTGGAGCAACTTGTATAAATCTTACAGGCCTTTTGTGAAAATTGCTTTAAAAACTAAATGCCTGGACATGTGTGGATTTTTTTTCTTGCAATTAATTTACTGTAACCTATCAGGAGGAGCCATTCTCCTCTGTAGAGGAGAAAGGCTATTAAGCAACCCTCCTCAAGAGGTCTGTGCCTAAAAGTCACCTTGGGAGGCCAGATTGACGGGGTAAGTGATGGCGCAAACGGCTTGGAATTGAGTATCCGCCAGGAAAGCAGACAGAGACATATACAGCTGGACATAATGGAAAGCAGGACTAGATATGGACCTACAAGGACACTGACAGTGTCTTGTTTTAAATCGCCATCCACCATGTCTTGAACGCCCTTCCACTAAATGGGCTTGCTGGGCTCTGGGATTGATTTCACTCTGGAGCTTGTGAATGGAGGGACATGCACTGCACTCAGGCTGCAGCTCTGCAGTGCCATGTGTCCTTCCACTATCCGGAGCTCGAAGCGCCTAATGTGCTCCTGTCATGCTCCGGGGATTTCAACATTTTGCGTCAAAAAAAACAAATAGTGGTTTCAGTGGAACTGTGCAGCATCCATGAGCTATCGGATAGGCCTAGTGGCCAAAACCCCCTGTGTGTTCAGGCTTATGTAGGTCATCAATGACAACATCTGCGATATGAAAGAAGCATTTCGTCAGCATGTGGTTATTAATTATGCCTTTGCACTGAGGGCCCTTACCTTCTGCTGTCGCCTGGCCATATCTGTGGGCTGTTTTGCATTGAATGGATAAGCGATGCATCGCATCACAAAAACATACAATTGCAGCTTCTTTTTCCGCTCTTCTTCCTCCCTCTGCAGCTTCTCCAAATCCTCTTTCTCCTCGCTGACGGCTGAAGGGCTCGGGCTGGTCGGACGGGCACTGCTGCGGCTGCTGCTTGGGGCCAGTCCACCCGAGCTCTCGCTGGTCCTGCTTGGAGAGATGCGGGATCCGGCCTGGGGTGCCATCGCCTCTTTGCTTTCCTCCTCTACTATCCCATCAGATTCCTCTTCGCTGGACGACGGGTCTAACATCTTGTTTGAGAGGTTGATGCGCCTCTACAGATATCCGACTCCTCTAAATAAGGTCTTCCGAAGTCCTCTGAAGATCGCGGTGCCGTTGTCTTCTCAGTGTCGGGGTATACTGTAGAATATGCCCGGAGTCAGGACAGGGTTAGGCCCAGATTGGACTCGTTCTCTGGTAGATGTGAGCAGTACTAGTGGAGCTGGAAGAGCTTTAGTCTGCTTCACAATGAGCATTCTCCGCCTGCGCCGAGCACTCGTCGATGCTTACGTGTTTTCTGTATTTTACTGGCCAGTCACTGCTGCGGATGTGAGCGGGGGAGGTGAGAAGGGGGCGGAGAGGAGGGGCAGGGGAGAGTAGTGTACAGAGGAGGTAAAGGAGAGAGAGCAGAGAGAGGAGAGAGAAGAGAGAGAGCAGAGAGAGCAGAGAGAGCAGAGCGGCTGTTTTCGGTGGATGCTGGAGATGGCCTCTCCCTGCCGAGCGGGACGCAGGCGCGGGGAGCTGTCCGTGGTCCTGAAATGAGAGGAGGACCAGAGAGTCAAGGATGCGCGGCTCGTCCCACTGTAGCCCATCACAACGGTCTGCAGTAGTACACCTAAGATGGCTGCCACAGGATTCCTCTGATATTGTCACTGAAATGGGGAACATTATACAGTTTATAGCCTCTGCACAGGATGCAGATTGGTGGGTGTAAAAATTTTAGAATGACTCCTGAGCCGCCCCATGCCGTGTCTTATGGTGGGGTGGGGTGGCTGTAAAACACTCATTCTCCGTCTGTAGGCTATTGGTGGAGAAATTTATTGTTGCAGCACGCTGGTATCTCTTGTCAGGAAGCAGCACCACTCTGCAGTCACACACACGTTTCATTCCCTAAATAGAGGTGTAATTTGCAAGTTTCGTGAAAAACTTCAGGTGCCCAGAATCCCAGAGAGATCAACACCAACTGCTCCAGGCCTAATCCAAGATGGAGCTGGAGTCTAAATACTAATATAATATAATATAATATAATATAATATAATATAATATAATATAAATAATTAGTGTCAGCACTGCACAGAAGTTATCTTACATGTAACACTAAGATGGGATTTAACGTTAACTATCCAAAGTGGTCATATGACTTTTTAGATGCATACACTGCATCCTACAAACAAGTCAATTTCATCAGCCTGAAATACTGCAATAATACTGTATAAAAAGATCAGATTTTCCCAGATTTACATGATGTACAGACTTACCTTCACTGTTGCCCATAAGGTTGTGATAGAATATTTTTTTACCTCTTCTCATGAAATCATTGTGGCAATGTGATTTATTTTTGATAGATAAAGTGTAACTGGAACTCAGCACACAATCATTGCAGCTGTTCAGAGGTGATTACTGATGTGCAGAAATAGGAATGAAAAGAGAAATGTGGCTGAAAACAAAAGTATTCCAACTTGATGGGTAACAGTGTATATCCGTTTCTGTAAATCAAATGGTAAAACATTAGATTACTGTGCTAATAAATTATTCAATCATAGCATGTTTCTCACACCATTTGAAAAAAAAGAAAGCAATTATCTGTAATTATTCTGATTCAGAACAGTGTTTTTTGCTTTGGACTTGGAGCTTTGGAAGTAAATCAGAATCCTGACATCCTAAAATATTTATTTGCTCTGCAGCCATGGCTGAGCAAACAAAGACCAGCCTACTTTCATTTTCAGTTGATTTTGTTGCTGGAGTTGGACAATAAGACATGTCAAATCTACAGCATTTTATCCTTTGACCCAAACCTTGAAATTATTTAGGTGGTCAGTATTGACTTATGTTGACAGCCATTAATTATATGTCCTCCTGGCTGTTGGTACATTTACACAGAATCACAAGACCAGAGACGCTTTTTATGGCAAGAGCGCACATATGATCTACAGACAAACAGAATATATTGTAATAGACATTTTAACATTTTAGACTATCAACGACCTAAGACTAATGTTCCCATAAATGACACACCCTTTAGGTAATTCATTGATTAAACCACTGAACTCACAACAACTGAGTATGTTTTTATTGATTGACCTGATGATTATTTTCTAAATTTTCTCAAGATAAAAAAAAGGGGGGAAAATGTCTGTGTAATCTCCACCATCCCAAAGTGATCTCTGAATTCCTTTATCCAAAACCTTAAGATGTTTCACTGGTTCTCATGTTGGACAAAAGGGGCAGCAATTAACTAATAAACAGTTACCTAATCATTTCATTGATTACTTCATTGATTCATTGATTATTTGTTGCAGCTCTAATACAAAGGACTGGTTAGTTAATTGCACCACCGTCTGTTATTGACTTTCCTTCTGGAGTGTGAGCTTTTGATGCATGTTTTATTGGTTTCAACCTAATAAAAGGTCTCCTAAAAATGGAAACAGTTGTTTTGTATATGCATGTATAAAGTTGGAGTAATGTGTGATTCTGTGTGATCACTTTTCCATTATAAGTTGTTCCACTATTGCATATCATCCATATGTGAGGACAGTTGGTTTTTCACAGATATGTCTGAACCATTTTGTTCATGACTACTGCCATCAGGCCATCTTGGACTGATGGTGCATCAAAATAAAATAGAGACATAGGAAACCTCTGTTGCAAAGCTACACACCTTTAGCAATACAACAAGCTTCACGTGTTAGAGTCTTTTTTAACCCATAAAGACCCAAACAACCACTGATGACCAAAATGACCTACCAACAGACAATGTTTAGTAACTTCTGATCCATTAATCCTATCAATCCATGTAAATAATTGGTGTAAAATGCAGTTGTTCATCTTTTCATGATTATCTAATATGACCCATTTGGACGTTCAGAGGCTCCATAGTTACCATGGAAACACCATCATCTTCTACCACATTGATTCACTGTAAAACCCATGGAGTTTGATAAATGACTGTGGATGGAGACACTTGTTTTATGCTCAGTTAATGATATATTTGCTGAAAAACTTACTTCTTTATTTTTCTGTGTTTCTGCTATTATGACATTTAACTTTAATCTGAGTTTTTATAAATATCTCCATTCATTCATTTTCTGAACCCATATTATCCTCACTAGGGTCACAGAAGCCTATCCCAGCTACTTTTGGGCTAAGATGTCACCAGTTCATCATAGGGCTGATATATAGAGACAAACAATCACTCTCACACCTATGGGCAATTTGGGTTTATCAATTAAAATATCAGTGCACGTCTTTGGATGGTGGGAGGAAGCTGGAGTACCCGGAGAGAACCTACGTAGACATGGGGAGAACATGCAAACTCCACACAGAAAGGTCCCTGGTTGGAATTGAACCCAGCACCTTCTTGCTGTGAGATACAAGTACTATCCACTGCACCACCGTGTCACTTCACAAACATCTACATGATTAGTAAACTAAAAATGGGAAAATACTTGATTCTTATTGAAGAAACACAAAATAAAGAGTATAATGTTATAATAAATGGTGATAAACTACTTAATAAAGGTTAAAATAAAGAGAAAAATTCATTTGGAAGCTGTTGCAAAAGTAGCACTGGGTCTTTATGGGTTAATAGGAAAGTCATGGGACTAATTACAACTCTGACAGAACTAAAATGTAGACTGATGTAGCCTACAGATAAAAACAGGTCATAGCATGATTTAAACTAATGATCACATTGTTGAAAAAAAAATATGTGATTAATTTAGAAAAATGTATTTTCCAAAATGTAATTATAAAACTCAAATCTAGCTAATTTAGATTCCTTGGTGGATTCTACAGTTCCTGCAAACAAAGTGACCATTCTCACCCCTAGTAAGATGATAGTAACATCTTGGGAGAAAATACAGTCAGGTCCAAAAGTACTTGGGCTGTAATGTTGCATGTGTACACCACACCACCACAGTCGATCTGAAAAACAACAATCACACCACATGATCCACAGAAGACCACATCATGTGTCCAACATGATGTGATATGGGCATGTACAGTATGAGTGGAGTTGGGTCACTGGTGTTAATTGATGAGGTGATGCTGATAGAAGACACAGAATGAACGTCTTCTCTGCTCAGAGTCGGACAAATGCTGAAAACCTGATAGGACAGTGCTTCATACTGCAGATCAATAATGACCCAAAACATATTGCAAAAGCAACCCAGGAGCTTTTAAAGGTAAAGAAATGGAATGTTTTTCAGTGGCCCAGTCAGTGACCTGATCTTAAACCAATGGGGCAACATTTGAGCTACTGAAGACCAAACTAAAGACAGAAAGACCTACATACAGCAACTGAGGGCGGCTGTAGTAATAGCCTGGCAAAGCATCTCCAGGAGGAAACTTAACATTCACTGATGACTATGGAGTCCGGATCTCAGGTAGTCACTGACTGACTGCAAAGGATTTTTATTTTGGTTGTTACAAACCTGGCAGAATTAATGTAACAAAAGACAATACACTCACCTCCTTAAGCTAGGAAAGCTACTTTAAGTAAACTAGTGGCATTATACTCGTGGTACCATTGTACGATAGCATGAGAGGCTAAAATCGCCCAGCATACCTCACAATATTTGAATAGGGACATAAAATTGTGCCTAGTAGATAGTCAGGTAATGTTTCTATTCATTTGACAAGTTTGGCGGCGATCAGGCCTGTGAAGGTCTGCGGTGAGCTGGGACCCAGTCCAAGGTGAGCTGGGACCTGGTCCGAGGTGAGCTGGGACCCGGTCTGTGGTGAGCTGGGACCCGGTCTGTGGTGAGCTGGGACCCGGTCTGTAGTGAGCTGGGACCCTGTTAAAATCACCCAGCATACCTCTCAACATTTGAATAAGGACATAAAATTGTGCCTAGTAGATAGTCAGATAATGTTTCTATTCATTTGACGAGTTTGGTGGCGATCAGGCCTGTGAAGGCTGAGGAAAATCCGTACAAACGCCCTCCTGTGCTGCAACATCGATCGGACAGACAGACACAGAACGTGCATTATATAGTAGGATGTAACTCAAAATGGAATATGTAGATAGCATATATTAGTTATGTAATGCATGTTTGGGTGAGTGAGTTCTGTGTGTGAAAACCAAACAAAACCAGTGTGTGTGTTGGCTGTGAGGTCAGCAGGCTGCTCGGTCAGAGGGAGGGTGTACACCTGCTGAGGTGGCTGTTTTACAATCTTAAGCGACACCCTTAAGAGGTGTGCCTAAAGAACAGACAGCCAGGACATCATAAATAAAGAGTGTTAATGAGAGCGTCCCAAGTATTAAAATTATCCTCATGTTTATGACAATCTTAGCTTGTCCAAGTACATATAAGCCTCTGAAAATGGAGGGACTTTGTTTAGTGAATGTAATATCTAAATGATGAATACAATATTTTTGTAAAAACATCTTGAATTTCACCTGAGAGTCTACACTACAATGACATCTGAATTCTTTATTTCATGTCTCTCTTTTTACATCTATTTAGAGGTGTCACCAAACAAAATATAATGCGTGCACACTTGAAAACCCTCAGCCTGACTTATCATGCTCACTACTGCCCCCAGTGGCGTGACTTATCCATGCATGGCAAAGTTTTTGAACAGACAGACGGACGGACTGACGACAAACTGATGACAATACCCTGTGGTAAGTGTGGCCGAGGGTACAAATTTTGAAATACAAGTTACTGTTGTAATTTCACTATGGATCTATTGATACTACAGCTGAGTTCTTTATCAAATCTTACCATGATAAACAAACCCAAACAGAAAAGTGGACACTGTGCATAAAGGGGTTAGAATTGTATTGTTTAAAACGTCTGTCATGCTAGAAAAACCCATTTCAACAATTTAATTACTTTACCTCCATCACTCATGTCCACCTTATGATGCTGCACCATGTTCACCTCCCCCCACCTTCATGGCTTTTATAGTAGGAGCATGACAGGTTTTATACTGTGAAGTCAGCGTTAACAGAGGATAACCACGCCTGCACGCTTCACCTTTGAGATTAAACCCTATCTGACAGCTGGACTGACGAGCTGCTCCTCCAGATGTTCGTTATGTCTTACCAGCAAAGTCCTCCCTTCAAGGACTCTTAATCTCTACATGGCCTCCTGTTGCCCTGTCTTGGCATTTCCATCTTTTGTATTCCCTCACATAGTGGGTCCTTGCACATTCTCAGCCTGGGTTTTGTGTTTTCCATACACCTCATCAGGCCGCTGCCACTCACAGAAGGGCGAGGCTGTTACTAAACCGACACCCCATGTTTTTCCTGAGATCCCTTGGAGAGGTCTAGCACTAACCTCAGCAGCAGGACTCTCCAGACCTTTTAAACATTAATAATTGACTGATGTTCTATGCCCTGCTCCTCTACTTCAGCAAGAGTGTGTACACATTAAATGTTGATGTTCTTCAGGGTACTTCATCACAATGTCAACCAATGTGGAAAAAATAAAAATAAATACGAGTAAAGTCATGCAACAATTCTAATTTTGTGTTTCACTTGCATTTAAAGAAACACAGATTGTTTGTATCTAATTTTATGGTAAATTTAGAAATTTAGTTTGAGTTAAAGTTGAAAATTCTATTACAAGGTCTATTTGTAGAACCAGGAGTCCTTCCTGGCTTTCATTCATCAAATAAAAGTTCATAAAGGAAGTAATAGAAAGTCACGAATGGAGTATGGCTTTACCTGCTTTGAATAAAATGACTTTTTAATGACTGTTATGCAAAGTAATAAGTGGATTATGAGGCAGGCTGACATAAGATGAAGTATATAAACTCCCCTTGACCCTGTCTGATAATTCATTATTAACTTTATTTACACTCTTGAGCCATAATCTTACTGACAGGAATCCCTATAGAGTTCAGAGGTTTAGATCTGTTATATTCACAGATGCTTTACATTGTTGTAACAGTTTCTCACATCTTTTTCTGTTTCTTCCTAATGCCTCTATTTCACTGATTTCTGTTTCTATTTTAATTTGTGGTTTTTAAGAAGTACAAATATACCAGGTAACAGGAGGACTCAAACTTCAAAGGTAACCAGTTCTGAATATATGCAGTCTAAAATGGTCGAACTATTTATTGAGTTCATGTCTGCAAGTTATGAAATTCTTGAATACTGAGTCACACACAATATCTCACTGGACTACCTATGACTTGAGACAAATTCATCATGGCATTGTTTACTCCACACAGTGCTTATGCAATGTCACAATGAATGTCACAACACATTTATTTTCATCCAGAGTTGCATTAATTTTTGGCCAAGATCTTGTATTGAGGATGGGAGAGTCAAATTACAAAACTCTTCTCCATTACATCAGGTCTGGAGTCTGATGACCAATTCATGTGTGAAAATTATGTCTCTTGCTCCACTCCACGAACCATTCTTTCACAAATATATCCCTAAGAAAATCGACTGATGTTCAGGCCTGATCATCAAGTATATTAAAGTGGGCAGCTGACCGTAGTTTATTGATACATAATGTTGCTGAACCTAGACCTGACCAACTGAATCACCCCCAGATCATAACACTGCCCCCACAGGCTTCTACTGTAGGCACTAGGCATGATGGGTAATCACCTCATCTGCCTCTTTTCTCACCCTGATGGATAGGGATGGGAATCGATAAGACTTTAACGATTCCAATTCCATTATCGAT
The DNA here is from genome assembly GCF_902148855.1 of Sphaeramia orbicularis. NCBI lineage: Eukaryota > Metazoa > Chordata > Actinopteri > Kurtiformes > Apogonidae > Sphaeramia > Sphaeramia orbicularis. The sequence goes on along the minus strand of NC_043961.1, from coordinate 32,588,296 downwards.
TTTGCTTATTAATCCGATTCCTTATCAGTTCTCTTACAGATTCTCATTGGGTGAAGAAATAAAAGAGTACAAACGGGTGTGTTTGCTTTAACGGTCTTTTATATTTCCATCTCTGCACAGAAAATATAATATACACAGTATGCACAAATAACAATAATAAATGAAGCCGGGCCCGGTTTGGGGGGGGGGTGGGGGGACTTTTATTTGAGTGGGCATGACATTTGTTGCCCGCGCCAGAACTGGGCCCGGATGACGCCCTGGTGTTCACTCTGCCGCTAGATTCACAAGTGCCGCTAAGTAGCATATCAAATACGTGACATTCCTGTAAATGAATTGCATGCTGTGTGGACAAATGTTTGAGCAGACTGGAGGGAGTCCACCCTTTTGAAGAAATGGAAGCTTTGCAAGTGTTACCAGTGGCCCTGGTGTCATCTTTTTGGACTGTTTCTGCCTCAATGCCATGTTGGCTACGTTCTGACCAAAAAAATACAGTGTACGTGTGACGTCATCACGCATGAGCAACGAAGGCGGAATCGTAGAATCGTTAAGCAAGCAGGCAAACGATTCCGAGGGATCGAGCTACGGGGAACCAGTTCTCAACAAGAACCAGTTCATGGTTCCCATCACTACTGATGGACCATCACTCTGGAACAGGGTCAGTCTGGGGCGGCTGTGGCTCAGTTGGTAGAGCAAGTCATCCAATGACCAAAGGGTTGGTGGTTCGAATGTCCACATGTCGCAGTGTCCTTGGGCAAGACACTGAACCCTAAGTTGCTCCCAGTCTGGCAGCACCTTGCATGGCGGCAGCCACCTACTGGTATGTTGTAAAGGGCTTTGGACATCATGAAGGTGTATAAAATGTGCTATATAAGGTCCGTCTATTTGCCAGTCTGGACTCATCAGACCACATGATGTTATACCATTGAAACACAGTCCAATAATGTGCAATAACCCTGTACAATGTGAATCATGTGCAATAATCTTTGTTCTTACAATAACATATAATATTTATTCAATATTTATCTGAACATAAATGCACCATTTTTATATAAACTTGGGTTCATAGATACACACACTGGTAATATTGTTACTATTCTATCTATTCATATTTTATGTCTATTTTCAAATTTTTATTTTACTTTAGCTCTATTCTTCTTTTACTTCTTATCTTATTTTTAGTTTTTGTAATTTAATATTCACTGTATTCTCATTTTCTGAATACTACTTTATTAATATAGGTGCACTGACTGGAGTAACACTCCTACTTTCATTGTATACACAATGACAATAAGGGCTTTTCTATTCTATTCTATTCTATTCTATTCTATTCTATTCTATTTAATCCCTATGTTTCTGATGAGAAGCTACTCATTGCATCAGTTAAGTTTTAAAGAACTTGTTATAGAAACACATTAATCTCTGTAATAATTATCCAAAGGAAGGATCTGAATTATGTGCTTACTTAAATCCAGATGGGGACTTCTTTTTTTGGCTGGACTGTGCATTATCTACTGTACCAATTTGCATGAAACTTGTTGGATATAGTAGGGCATGGGCCAAAGACCAAAGCACCATGAGAACAGGCAGAGCCTGAACATTTACACTGCATGTTGGAGCTTTTCATTGAATACAGGTCTGTGGGGACTTGGCGGAGGTGTGTGCTCCCAGGTTGTGGTATATACATTCATATGTATATTCTTGCATGTGTCTTTTGAACGCTGTCACATGTATGTCTTTGGAGAGTTTACACAGACAGCATATGTAAAGCTCACAGTGACGCACCAGACAGAACAGCTCAGCTGAAACATCACAGAATAACTGCATGATAATATATTCATGACTTCCCTTCCTCACTTCTCTTCTTTTTCAGTCCTGCCTGCTGGTCTGTATATGTACAGATCATGTTTAATTTACTCAGTATATATTCTGAAAGTGTAAGAGAGATAGATACATGGAACCTGTGATTTCATTTACAGCTTGTTTTGGATCATTTAAATCTGTATTGTTTGTCTTAGGCTTTGCCTTTACTCTTCAGTCACAAGCACAGTTCAGTAGCATCTTAAAAATGTTAAATGAAAAAGGGTTTGTCAGGAGGACAGCACACACATGCACACAAACACACAGAGGCTCAGAGCTTCTCTGGAGTTAGCTGAGGAGCTCTTTGAAATATTTAAATGCTGGAAGCGTTTTTAATGTGAGATTGATGGAATAGGGTCAGTGTCGGCAATGCAGCTACTATAGCCGTCTCAGAGAAGGCTTCATGCCCAGCAAATACTGTATGATGACGCTCAATATTTTCACCATGAATATGTTTACATCCAGGGTAACTGGCATTTTAAAATGTGTCTTGAAGTAGATGCTTTGCATAAGGAATTGACTGCATATATGGATTGCAGAGGAGTGAAATGCTAAACAGCTTAAGACTGTGATGAGTGGTAATTGAGTTGTAGGAGTAAGAAGACCCCCTGAAATTACAAATCTGCACAAATTCTTTTACATAAGAGCATCTTCTACGTCGAAATTAGAAATCACTTCTGATAAATTCCATGTTCCCGCCTTGACATTAATCTTGTGAGAATTTTTAGTGACGTCAAGAGGAAAAAATCAGGACATTTAGTCTTTTAGTTCATGGTTTACATTCAGTTTTCAATTATTTTATTTTCACTGGATTTCTTCTATTTACTTGAAAACAATATGGATGAATGTACTATTTTCATTTATAGGACACATATAAGTTAATTGAAAGGCATTGTATGGGAGCTTTAAGTATAATTTCAGGTAGGTCTGTGTGTTTGGATTTTGTAGATAAGCCCCAGGCCAGAAGTGCTCTGACTCTAGGAAAAGAACTTGTCAAAATTCATGGACAATATATTTCTATAGTGCTGGGTTTATAGAAATGTACTGTTATGTGGTTTTTGCTCAGCTTACAGCCTTGAAGGGAGAGAGAGAGAGAGAGAGAGAGAGAGAGAGAGAGAGAGAGAGAGAGAGAGAGAGAGAGAGAGATTTATGCTTGTCTCTTGCTCCCACCGTTTTCAGGGCAGAGGCTGGAGATGATGCCAGAAAAAGGTTCATTAATAATGCAGTGAAACGCTGGAGCCTTACACTTAACCGTGATGAAAACCTATGGCTGTTCATCCAAACCCAGTTTCCTTATCAGCAGGAAAACAGTTTAATCCCAACATTAAGCAATAGTAGATGAGCTGAGATGTATTTAGCCAATTGTACAGACAGGAGAGATATTTGTCAAATGGATTTTTTCAGAAGAAAGATCAAATGCAGTAAGAAAGTAAGAAAGGCTCATGACTGCAGCTTCAGTGAGTTTCTTCACATTCAACATGGCTGAGTACTGCCCTCTGTTGGATAATTAGTCACAGAGCACTTTGTTCTCTTTAAATAAATAAAATGAACATTTGATATCATCATTAATCAGATTTAGTCTGGGCTGGAGGGAGATGAGAAACAGTAAGAAATGCATTTTTATTTAAACATCAGTGTTTTTGAAAGAAGTGGTTGAATGCTGGACTTTTACTTGTATAAAGTGGGGTTAGTTCTTCTGTGGTTGTACATGACCTGAATACTGATTACACCAGTGCAGATTGTTCTTTCATGCTGAACAAAACAGAGATTGATTGTACTGATACAATTCTGAGGTGAATCTACATGATTTTACATGTGCAAACTAACAATCAGTTCCTGTGTCTGACCTCTGCATGGCTTGAATATTATTTAACCCTTGTATGGTGTGTGGGTCTGTGGGACCCGTTTTTATTTTTTATTAAAAGAAAAATAATGGGTAATTATTGTTTAATGAGTTTTTTGCCTCTCATATCTTGATTAGGGTTGAGTATTGGCAAGAATCTGGCGATATGATACAAATCACAATACTAGGATTACAATACGATATATCACGATATATCACAATACTGTTAAAAAGGCCATTTTTTTTGTTTGTTTCTTTTTTTAAATGATTATTTCCTTGAAGAATTGAATTACACCAGAAATATGCACAAATACTAAACACATTTTTATTTGATCACAACAGGATCTAATGTTATATCACAAAATGTTCCTCTGTTAAAACTTATTCTGTTTTACAGACATTACAGTTTAAGATCCTGTTCAAATGTTCATGTTCTATTAGTTCGGAACTAACATCAGAACAGTTTTTTAGTTCAATCCCAACAAAAGAACTAACATTATTTAATAAAAGAGTGTTAAATAATAATAAACTAAATATGAACAAAAAAGGAAAACAAAACAAAAAAATGAACCTCCACAATATCTGCAATTGAATAAATACCTAAAAATATCAATACAGTAATTTATAATATTAATACAGTATTGTGAAATGAAATATCGTGATATATTGCAGAACCGATATTTTCTTACACCCCTAATCTTGATTATATTACATTTTATTTTAAAAAAACTAGCTAAAACGAGGAGCACTTTAATTCATAAATGTGATCTAGCAAAGGCAAAACGCAAATATTAAACATATTTGCTTTTTATATTGCTTGTAATTGGGAAGTAAACATCTGTTGAGTATTTTACCATAAAATTATTTGATCATATTGAATTAAAAACCCACAAATGTAGCAGGTCTACCACACCCACGAACACTGGCTGGATAGCAAAAATATGAACACCACACAAGGGTTAATCCTTTTCAAAAAGATGGTAACTTGAAGTTGTGGCCTTGACATATACTATAATAGTTTTCTGCAGAAAGAAAGAGCTGGATGGCACCAAATACATGTGAGGTATGGAGTCCACAAACCTCTCAGACAAAATAGAACCTGTAGAGCAAAAGTAAGTCCAATTCCCTTACAACTTCCTTTTATTAGCTGTAAAATAAGCTGTAAAAATAAGCTGTTGATCAAGTCTAGTTTCTCTCAGCGGTGAATTAAACATCCAGAGCCAAAGCGTGTTACTTTTTTCATTTTTATTGCCTATGTCTTTCTGCTTTGATTGTTCGTCACGTTCAGGATAGATGCAACGACATAACTAAATACTGTCTAAACACCGGTTGACTGTGGGGCTTTACCTTTCAAATACTTCACCTCATATGAACCAGCCATTCAGTGCTGCCTCCTCTTCTGGCTGTTTCTCAGTTTAGACTGAAAACAAAATGTGATTGGTTATCTCTTCATTAACATCAAAAGCTCGCCTGAGGGAATTAGGCAATTAGAGCCACTGTGTTCTTCCATTTAACTTCTGAAGACACGCTGCTAACCACTTTTAAAGCCATTTTGTTTCATGTTTTCCATCTTAAGTTGTGTGGTATGTTGTTGTTTCCTGTGTCCTGTGGTCCTCTGTATGCATTTCTTTTACCGTTCAGTGTAAAAGTTGCTTTCTTTATTATGTTAACAGACTCTTTACTTGTGCAGTTTGTCTTCACTCTGTCACAGGGTAATAGACAAAGCAGCAGTTATTTGTTTGTGCACCATTTACATCTACTCTTTATATCTTTTTATATTTGTTTTTTTCTATTTACACTGGTCCATTTGGGTTTGTTTTACCCCCTTAATGTTTTTATTGCATCTATAGTTACTTTATCGTGCCTATAATTTTTAATGACTGCTTTTTTTTTTTTTTTTAAATCACATTTAATGACTTTGATTATGTCTTTAAGTGCGGCCTTTACTTTGTCTCATCAAGCACAACACTGTTTTCAAGGGGCTCAATAAAAGTGCGGTTGTTTGATTATACTCAGTGTAATACTTCATATCTGGATTAAGTAGAACGTTTTTGTAGTCCTTTGTGACTTTTGTGTTGCATGTGTTGTTTGTAGTTGACTGCTGGTATCTGTAAGAATTTCTCTGTAACCAAAAATTCAGATTTTTATTTTATTTTATTTTATTTTTTATTTTTATTTTTATTTTTATTTTTATTTTTATTTTTATTCATATTCTTATTTCTTTTCATTGAAAATATCTAATTTGCACCTTTTTACATGTTTTACTTGCTACTGTGTCATAAAGGGCTTTATCAATATTATGTAAAATTGGAAATAAAATCGCCATTTTTGTCATCAGTTATGCTCATGATACTCCAACACAAAATATTCAACTCTCTGTAAACTTCCCCAACATTTACTCATGACAGCAGTGCTTGTTTAATATGTTTTTTTTTTACCACTGTTTTCAGAAGTGTTTAACCAGTACTGTTTTACAAAAATGAACCTGTAATGCAAATAAATCACCAAAAGAGGTCAGCAAACTTCTTTTTTTTATGTGAGTTGTTCATCTAGTGCAGGTCATTTGGGAATAAAATTAGATGATTAATTACATTAAACAAATTAAATTTCAGTATTAAATGATTCTTATTATACATAAACTCTCCAAAATATTATAATTCCCCTGGGGTGTTGGTTTGGTCATTGTTTGAATCAATATATGTTACAAGAACATATGAAGTAAAATTATATCTGAACATAAATTTGAAGCACATTTGAAGAAAGTAATACATTTAGAGGAAAGTACACTTTAATTTTTATGGGTTACACTTAAGAGCATAATAAGAAGAAGAAGAAGAAGAAGAAGAAGAGGAAGAAGAAGAAGAAGAAGAAGAACAAGAAGAAGAAGAACAAGAAGAACAAGAAGAATACAGTCATACAAAGTTTCAATGAGACAAATTATAGTATTTATTCATTATTAAAATAATTAATTCATAAATTTTCCAGTGACACTTTAGCATTTTTCAGTCAAAACCCGGTGAGAAATAAGAATGTAGTTTGTTTAATTTACTTAACATTTTTGCTCAATATTTAAGACCAGTGCTCTTGGTTTACTTAGTTTTAATATTTGCGGTCTATTATCATTATGTGAGTAAAAACCCAAACCCCTCCTTGTGGAGAGTATTTGTTGTCAGCCCTCCCCTCTGCTGCTCGGATCGCTCATCTTCCACTTCTTCTTCTACTTCTTCTTCTGTCAACATCTGAGGTGTTTCAACCTGATGATAAAAGCTGCCAACGTACTCTGGAGTTGAACTTGAGCTCTGTGGTTCTTAAATGTGTATGGTTATATTTGCTCCGGTAAGTTTCAATTCTTCATTTGTTTTACAATTATCTTCTCATCATGAATTGTGTTTCTGTTCAGGTTTGTCGTGTATAAAATTGTTAAATGTAAAATGAAGTGTGAACAGTGAACTTAACATTTTTAATTGGTTTTACAGTTTGCTAATTAAAAGATCTGAAATGCCTCTCAGCGTTATTTTCATGCAACTTATACCAGATGATTAAAAACAAATATTTAATTTATTCTATTTAAATGAGTCGAAATGCTTATTTTGTGTGTAAATTTGTAATTGGATAATGCTCTAAACTACAGGCAAATAGTGTAATGGAGCTCCGAGTGTTTTTAGAACTGAATCTCACTTTACTGCTGTGTGCACCCTCCAGTGCACAGTCAGCAGCTCTGCTAGTTGTCTTCCAACCTTTAAATTATTCAGGTTTTGTTTTCGAAACCAATTATAAATCTTTATAAACAATGCTGTAATCTATTGGTTTTTGTGCATTGTGCAGGAAGTAACTCACACAGCGTTGGAAAAACTGGGGAATTTTTGATCTGTTTTCTACATTTTCTTGTTTGTTTCATAGATTTTTGCCATTTGTGCTTTTGCAACATGTGGAGGATACCACGGTCTTCTCCAGGTTAAAGTGGACTGTGCAGACAGGAGGCAGAATAATCTCAGCATCAATATTGATTTTAGCTATCCCTTCAGGTAAAGTAGTCATTTTTAGATCCACTGACTCATGATGTTTATTAATCTCACACTAAATTTAACTTTTATTTGCTACTGTCAGAGTTGTGAAAGCAGCAAAAAACTGGTGTCTGTTTTGAGTTTAGGCTTAAATTAGCATCAAGGCAGACAAATATCATTGTAATAAGAATACATGCAGGTCCTCAGATGTAACCAGGCCAGGTTTCAAAGACACGCCACAAAGAGAGTCAAAAAAAGAGCCACAAAGAAGTGACAGTAGTTGTTTAACAAGGGACCACCTGAGCTGAGAGCCCTAACCACAGGGGTTTCAGATACAGTGTCGTTTAATGATGCAATGAAATGTTTTAGAGTCAGATCTTAAACTGGGTCGACCTCCTGCTCAGCTGTGCAGCTTCCTCATTTTAAATTGGACCATGTTCAAAGGGTGAGAAGAGCTCCTCTGAGGCTGGATGGATGACACCATGGACCGCCCTTCTTTTAGAACACATTTCTGTCAATGTAGATCTGATTATAATAGTTGAAACTATTGCTGAAGTTGTTTTATTGAGACCTCAACAGTCTTGCTAAACCAGGGGTGTCAAACTCATTTCAGTTCAGGGGCCACATAAAGCCTAATATGGTACATAGTGGGCCAGACCAGTAAAATTATAGGATGAAAACTTATAAATAATATCAACTCCAAAGTTTTCTCTATGTTTTTGGGTGAAAAAAGTAACATTTTGTAATGAAAATGTTTACATCTACGAACTGTACTTGAACATAACATAAAAATATATGAACAACCTAAAAATTCTGAAGAAAAGTAAGTGCAATTTTAACAATATTACGCCTTAGTTTATCATTCATACATGTGCATCACAACTTACAGATCACAGTGGATCTACAAATACACAAAACATTTAGTAACAGGCAGAATACTGGTACAATTCTACATACTTCTCTTAAGACATTTCAGGTTGTTCTTATTTGTTCAGGTTATTCACATTTTTTGTAAAAGGCTAGTCTGTAAATGTAAACATTTTTGTGTAAATTTACTTTGTTTACACTGAAACAAAAAAAAAAAAAAGCTTTTTTCATTATTTCTAGGTTATTATGATAGTATTTTACTGGTCTTACCCACTTCAGATTGAATTGACCTTAAAATGATTTTAACATCCTTGACTGTTAATATCTTCAGTGTAACTGTTGCATTTCACAAATTCATCCCACGGGCCGGATTGGATCCTTTGGCGGGCTGGATTTGGCCCCCGGGCCGCATGTTTGACACCTGTGTGTTAAACCGACAAATATTTATTAAATGCAAGAATTACTATACATTCCTTCAATCATTATTTAAATTGTTTTGTAATTCTACATTTGAGGTGAAATTATGCAACTGATTATCTTCCATAAAATTTCAGAAGCACTGGTCAAAACTGTTATTTAACATGGATGACGGATTTCACGTTTATGTGATTGACTGTTTGTGAGTTATTGTGGTGCAGGAATGTGGTCGACACCCCCAACGTTTCAGCATCCACAGTCAGAATCAGCGATGTGTAATTAACGGTTCAGTGTCAGGTCAGCTGACACCAGTGTGGATCCTGTTATTATCCTGTACAGAAATACAAAGTATTTTTAAGTTCAATTATTTCAATCAAGAATATTTACCCCACAATCAGTTAATTTGGGTGTAAAACGATTCCTCTGGACCTGGTTTAAAAAAAAAGATGTGTGTTTTGCAAAACAATTGATGATAAAGAATCATCAGAAATGGAATACATAGACATGTAACAATTAGAAAACTGCATTCAGGGGTGGATCTACATCTGCATCCTTAACCCTTTCATGCATGAATTATGAGAACCTTAGTCAATATTTTTTTCTTGAGTGTTTTATTCTGTTAGGCATTTAAAAAAATGATGCAATTGAATTTTTTTTTTATTTTTATGAACCTATTTGTCATGGTGTTACAAAAATGTCCACTCAGCTGGATACCATGCGTTTAATTTTTGAAGCAAAGAAACATGTGTTTAAAATTCATCATCAGAAAGTGATATACCATGTGAAAACCATGAAATAAAAACATTTTTAATGCTGCTAATCTGATGTTTTCTCACTTTTTATCATACTCTAATACCAGTTATTACTCAATTCATGGAGATAATATCCTCCTTAAACCCAGGAAGTTGACAATTTTAGCTTTTTTACATTAAAATTGTCTTGATTGGAAACTGCATTTTTTTCCACATATATTTTTAAAAATATTTTTATTTATTGCTTTATTTTTTTTAATGGCATGTCCTTTGAAATTGACAGTATTTTTTAAGTTAAACTGTCAAACTTTTGTCCCCTACAGAGGACAAAATGCATTGCTGGGTCTCAGGAGGATATGCCACAAAAAAAAAAAAAAAAAAAAAATTTGTTTCAGAAAACTGTTAGAGTCTAATAACAATTAGCAATTAATTTACACTAAACCATGTTACTGCAGATCAGGTTTATCAAGAGCAGCAAAGTTACAATAATTGTATGAATTGCAGTGTTTGGGATTATGCATAAGAGTCCACTACGTTGGCTGATATGGAACTGAAACGACCAAACCCATGAATAAATAATGGAACAGCTGTAGAATAGCTGTCCACTGTAGAGACCATTATGCATGAAAGGGTTAAATATTGTTTTTAACAAGATGTAGGGGTGCAATGAAACAAACAATAAATCAACCAAACTGTGCTGTTAAGTGTTTTATTTTTCTTCTCCACAGCACCTTAGAGGCAATTATCATTTAGTTTTACATCAGAACTATTATGTGCAGTGGAGTATTTTCATTTTCCTCTTAATACTGTTAGTTTTTAGCAGTTGCACAGTTTTGTTTTTCTTGAACACTGGTATTGATCTTGCTGTACATTAAGAGTGCTTGGGAACTTTGATGATACCCATGATAATGAGTCTTGTTTTTGTGGATCTTTTGTTGATTCCACTTACGTAGACTCTCATGTACCATCCTTCTGTGTCCTCCTGATGACCTCTTTGCAACCCCATGTAAAATATTCTAGATAACTCAAAGTAAGAAAAAGCAAAAAACTAAAAACTTTGTGAAGACTGAGGGAGTTTCAACCTTTTGCCCTCAGTAATAAATAGTTTGTGCTTCTGTGTTTATCGCAACAAAAACAGGAGTATTTTGACAGAATAATGAAACATCATCTTTAATGTGTGTGATGTAAAAGGGGCTTATGTGAATGAGAAAAACTTTGCCAATCATCTAATCCTCTTTTGTTATCACTGTCTGAAAGTTATTTGGAAAGAGTTTCACATCAAAGGTTTAGAAAAACTGAGCTGCAGAACTCTACTTTATGCAAAACTAAACTTACAGAAGAAGTAACGGTAGAAAACACTCTGACTTTCTTCTTATGATTTGCCTCGTGCAAAGTGAAGTGACATGCTGCCTGCACAACGAAGCTCCTTTGTTTTTCTTTTCATCACATTAAACCTCCTCTTCCTTTTTTTTAGGTTACAACAAGTGCATTTCAAGGCTCCCCTGTGTGAAGCAAAAAGAAATGAGATTCTTTTCCTGGATGGGGATTTTTCTTCATCTGCTCAGTTTTTCGTGGTTGTGGGTGTTTTTGCTTTTTTGTACTCACTCCTGGCAACTGTTGTGTACGTCTTCTACCAGAACAAATACCTGAAGAACAACAGAGGCCCGCTTGTGGTCAGTGAAATTATACCTTTAACCAGCACTTATATGTCTTAAAGCACAGGTGTCAAACATGTGGCCCGGGGACCAAATCCAGCCCGCCAAAGGGTCCAGTCCGGCCCTTGGGATGAATTTGTGAAATGCAAAAATTACACTGAGATATTAAGGATCCTTTTGGTTCAGGTTCCACATTCAGACTAATTCAATCTCAAGTGGGTCAGAACCAGTAAAATACCATCATAATAACACAGAAATAATAACAACTCCAAAAGTTTCTCTTTGTAAATGTAAACATTTTCATGTAAATACACTAAAATAAAATATAATTTTGCAAAAAATGCGGGTAACCTGAGATGTCTTAAGAGAAGCAAGCACAATTTTAACAATATTCTGCCTGTTACAAAATGTTTTAAGTGTTTGTAGATCCACTGTGATCTGTAAGTTATAATGTACAGGTGTAAATGATAAACTGAGACATAATATTGTTAAAGTTACACTTACTTTTTCAGTTTGTTCTTGTTATTCACATCTTTTGAAAAGATAGTTTGTAGATGTAAACCTTTTCATCATATAAATTAACTTTTTTCGCTCTAAAACAAAGAAAAAAGTTTGGAGTTGACATTATTTCTATATTATTATGTCATTATTTCACTGGTTCGGCCCATTGCAGATCAAATTTAGCTGAATATGGCCCTTGAACTAAAATGAGTTTGACACCAATGTCTTAAAGGGTACCTGTTGTGAATTGTTATTGCTAGCTATTTGATCACATATAATACTAGCGGTTCCATCGGGTTATAGCTTGTTGTCAAGTACTAAGTCACTGCTCCGTCAGTCAGACATGGTCAGAGATATGTTGCTTTCTTCATGGCAAGGTTATAATAGTTTTGGAATTTCATTATAGTTTAGTTTTATTTAGTTTAGACTTTTTTTCTCTAATCTAGTTAGTTTTAACTAGTTTTTAGAGCAGGTTTTCTAGTTCTTATTAGTTTTCATTTTTTTCTAAATGCTAAGCTTTAGTTTATTGTTAGTATTAGTTTTAGCTTTTTCATTTCTTTTACCTTCCTCGCTGTCATATTTAAAGAAATCCCATACAGGACTCTGCTGCTTTCTCCCAACTTTAGTCTCCATGTTGCCAAGTAGAGTGGGAACTAGAAGCTGACTCTAAACGACAAGTGACAAGAGGTGACGGATCGTGAAGTGCTGTATGGTGCTGTCAGCTAAAATTGCTCAAACGAAATAAATCAATTTCATATCAATCCAACATTGACAAAGATGAAAACAAAGGGAATTTTTTCCTTTTTTTTTTTTTTTTTACATTTTAATTAGTTTTGTAAGCACACAATACAGTTTCAGTTAGTTAGTGTTTTTTCTTTTAATTAAAGTTTTTATTTATTTCAGTTAACGAAAATGTTTTTCAATTCTAGTTTCGTCATTTTGTTAGTTTTCGTTAACGATAATAACCTAACTTCACGGACTGTTCCAGCACCAGTAGTGATGAAACCTTGTTATATTGTCTGATTACCTGGACTGTGATGGACTAGTCGCTGACCCAGTGTCTAACATGACGCATTATTGACCAGTGCTGGGTCACATCTCTTGGACAATGGTGGAGTGCAAAGCTTACCGCTGCACAAGCAAATCCCGGAAATCCACTCAGACTTGCTCACTGACTGCTGCTTGTTTACTCGAATTCATCACCCAGAATCAATGATGGTACGTCACTTCCAGCCAGCAATATCTGCTCCCAATATGTTCTGCTCCCACTCATAGTTCACATAATAAAAAGGCCCAGTGTGGTGCATTTATAGTGATTTTTACTGGATTTGTGCCTCTCACACAAACCACAATTAATGTTGTAAACATGACCGGTACAGGTACCCTTTAACTTAACAATATAATAGTTTGTATTTACTGATTTATTTATATGTGTGACATGACATATGTTCTCTTGTATGTGACCGCCTCTATTCTTGTCTATTTGTTCCAGGATTTTGTGGTGACCATGATCTTCTCTGTCATGTGGCTCATTAGTAGCTGCTGTTGGGCTAAAGCGCTCTCTGACATCAAGACTGCGACAAACCCAACCCAGGTGCTTCTGCTCATCTCTGCCTGCAGAGCTCATGAAAACAGATGCACGGCCACACAGGGGCCTCTGTGGTCACGACTCAACACATCTGCTGTAAGTCAACAGTTGGACATCGGACACAGAAATAACCTCAATGACTTATATAATGAGTATGGACGCCCAACTCCACCACTGTGTTGAAAAGACAAAGATTATTAGAATGACTCAGTATCTCAAAAGAATGAAAGAAACTGCTTAATGTCTAAAAATAATAACTTCATATCTCAAAATGATGACTTATTTTCTGCAAATAATGATTTAATATCTGAAAATAATGACCCAACATTTTAAAATAATAGCTCAGTATCTAGAGACAAAGATTCAGTATCTGAAGACATGAACTCAATATCTGAAAATAATATTTAATATATCAAAATAATGGCTTAATATCTGAAAATAGAAATTCAGTATCTAAAAAAAATTATTTAATATTAAAATTAGGAAACTATTACCAACGTATCAAAATAATGACTTACATATAAAAAAAAAAAAGAGATAAAATCCCAAACCAATGGCTCAGTATCTGGAAATAATAATTTAACAGCTGAAAGTAATGACTCACTCTCTCAAGATTTTAATACTTGAAAATGGCTCAGTATATGAAAATGATGATTAAATATCCCAGAAGTATGACTTGATATCTCAAAAACAATGACTTAATATATTAAAATAATGGATTACTGTTTGAAAATTATTTATTATGCAATGATTTAATATCTCAAAGAAAATGACATAACATCTGAAAATAATACTTAACCCTTAAAGACCTAAACAGTCACTGGCGACCAAAACCATCTACTGATCTAAACTGTTTAATACCTGTTGATCCACTAATCCTATCAATACATGCAAATAATTGGTGTAAAATACATTTGTCATATTTTCATTGTCATCAGATATGACCCATTTGGACGTTCAGAGGCTCCATAGTTACTGTGGAAACAACGTAATCTATTACAACATTGATTCACCAATAAAACCCATGGAGTTTGATAAATGACAGTGGATGGACACAGAGTTAATGAGAGATTTGAATGAAAATGTCATTTTTTCTTCAGTTTTCTCTCTTTCTGATATAATAACCCTCAACTTTAATCTGAGCTTTTATGAACTTCTACATGATCAGTAAATTAAATGTACGAAAATACCTGATTTTTACTGGAAAAATACAAGATACAATGGATTATTTTATAATGAATGGTGATCACTTGAGCAATGTTAAATACAGAGAAAAAATGATTTGGGAACTACCACTAAAGTAACACTGGGTCTTTATGGGTTAAAATAGTATCTTATACAAAAGCACAGCCATCATTTGTACCACATTATTTTGATTTACTATTTGATTATTTTCAGATACTATTTTATTATGTTGAGAGACTCATTATTTTGGTTCACAGGATCCTTTTCCCAACACAGTGGTGAAAATGGGTTTTGGTTTCACTGTGTTAACACATTGTTCTTTCTCCAGGTTTTTGGTTTTGTGAATGTGGTCCTCTGGGTTGGGAATATTTGGTTTGTCTTCAAAGAGACAGGCTGGTACAAGACTGGTCAGAGATACCCGACCAGGAGTGCTTCTGGGAAACGTGCCAGTGAAATGCGGCAGCGACTCTACAGTGAGAGCAGCTTCGACCAACCGGAGGAGAGTTTTGGACCACAACCATCCAGGCAAGACAGTTTCAATCAGTCAAGGGGGGAATATGGTCAGAAGGTCCATAAACAAAGCAGTTTTAATCAGTCACAAGTGAGCTTCAGTTTACCGCAGACATATCTGGGTAAACCAGTGATGTACGAGAGGGAGAACAAAGCTGCCACTCAAGGGCCGATGATATTTGTCAATGAGATGTGATTCTGAAGGTAAACCACATGGAAACATACATCTGTGGCATCAACATTTTTACATAAAATTATTTAAATACGTCGTATGATGATATTAACATAAATAAATTGTATGCATTTGAGATGTGTAGAATTTATAATGTGACAATTTTTCTCCTAAACATGAAATTCTCATTCATTTGATGCCATTTGAGTAGAGCAATCTGGGATAGTAAGACTGTTAGTATGATTGTTGTTGTTTTATGTTTTACCATATAGAAAATGTCTTTTAGAGATTTTTATATTCAATAGAGATAGTATAATCAATAGAGCAAATAAAAGCCCAATTCATTAATCAGAAAATTTTATAGAGTGAAAATATTCAATAAAATATATATATACTGTATATGTGTCATAACGATTTAAATATATATGAATAGAAATATCAGATATGTTTATGAGGAGTATATAATGAAATCTGTAACATTCTTAAACCCTTCCCAAAATGGCTACATCCCAATCCTACAATAGTGACTGTAAAGAAGCATTGGAAGCCCATCAAGCTTCCAATATGAGTGACGGAGGCTGAGGTGATGTGTGGAGGGACCTCATACATATAAGCACTTCTTGTATAGTTAGTCACTTAATGTGTTGCCAGTGATTAATGTAAGCTTCTATCAACTAGACATATTACACTACTTTTTTTTTTTTTTTTTTTTTTTTTAACTCCGGTTAAAGTAAAAGTTGAATAGAATGCTGCTAAAACTGCCCATAAAATCACTGCTGTTATACACAGCCATTCATGCTTTTTATGGTTTCATGAGTGTTAATATTATCAATAATGGAAGTTCAATAGCAGATATCTTTAGAGGAGGGTGCTGTAATTTATTTTCTGAAGATGAAAGCCACTCACAACTAAAAGTTACTGACTATGTTCCTTATTACATACAGATAATTCTAGATGTTCATTACTGACCATGAACTTACAGAAGAAGTAACCGGGGAAAACACTCTGACTTTCTTCTATTATAGTGCCTCGAGTGGCGTGACATTTCCTAGGTAAATGATAATATATTGTGTGTAATTTAAATTGAGGATGTCTGAACTTGTGAGGGTTTTTTTTTTTTTTTTCATTGTGCTATGATATTCATACCTAAATGATCAGTTTGACATAGATCAGATATTTTGAAGAAAATAATATCAAATTTTGCAATAAAGTTTTGAAATATCAGAGAAATGAAGATAGAAATGGCTGTAAAAAAAAAATTAATTTAGAGCTACTTTCCTAATCTGGCCCAGAAAAATAAGACATTAACCCATAAAGACCCAGTGTTACTTTTCTGGCAGCTCCCAAATACTTTTTTTTTCTCTATATTTAACTTCTCTTAAGTGATTAATCACAATTTATTATGACATAATCCTCTGTATTTTACATTTTTTCAGTGAACATCAGGTATTTTTTTATGTTCAATTTCCTGATCATGTAAACGGTCATAAAAGCCCAGATTAAAGTTGAGGTTTATTATATCAAAAACAAAGAAAGTGAAGAAAAAGTGACGTTTTCAGCAAAATATATCATTAACTGAACATAAAAACAAGTGTCATTGAGCTAACTCCATGGGTGTTACTAGTGAATCAATGTTGTAGAAGGTGACGGTGTTTCCATGTTCACTATGGAGCCTCTGAACATCCAAATGGGTCATATCTGATGACCATGAAAAGATGACAAACTGTATTTTGCAACAAGTATGTACATGTATTGATAGGATTAGTGGATCAGAAGTTATTAAACATTTCAGATCAGTTGATAGTTTTGGCTGTCGGTGGCTATTTGGGTCTTTATGGGTTAAATTAGACTTAAGACATTGACTAATGTTGGAGAAATTAGTCCATAGTTGTTGGCAAACATGTCAGTGTGTTGTAAGGTGTTAAGTATTTATTTACTTTCAAATGATCCACTGTTATTTCTCGTCAAGTTGACATAACATTATCTTTGTTGCTAACTGTATGCTAAACTAGCTAACTTACTGTTTCACCGAAGACGTTTTAAAGAAGTTAGTAATATATTGTGAAGTTAGCTCCTGTAGTCATTCCCTCTCTCTATTTCTTAGTTTTCTGTGGAATATCTCTCTAACACTGCCACCACTGACAGCCAGAGCTGCATCTATTCCATAATTGTACCCCACTGAGACCTAATTTAAATGAACAGCAATCGGTGGGAAGAAATAAGTAGTGTTTTGATCCGGTTTGAATTGTGTTACCGTTTACACGTTTGATGTTTGTCTATTTAAAATATTGTACACATTAAGAAAATTGCAGTTTGTTTTGAATAAAGTGTGAAATGGTGTGGACTACATTTCTTATCATGTGATGCATATCACCAACAGCCACCAACACCAAAACAGCACATTTCACCTCATTTTCAAAAAAAGAATTAACAAGTGGTGCCAGGCACTATAAACTCCACCCCTCACACGTATTGTATCTTATTTTGGCATTGATCCAGCTGATGTCATCATGTGTATGTGTGTGCTGATGTCAGCATATCAATTCCCCCTCTACTGTATATGTTCCAAGTTTGAAGTAAATTGAAACAAATTGATGTTTTTATAGACATTTGAAATGTTGCCCCTTATAATTAAATGGGAGGGAAAAAAAAAAGATTTTAAAAATTCATAAGAAATTTTAACTTTGACCTACTTTTCCCAAATGTAATCAGATCTATTCTGGGTCACTGGCAATCTATAAACCCAGTTTGGTATGAATTCATCCAATAGTTTTGCTACTAGGGTGGTAACAAACAAAGATATGAACAAAGAAACAAACAAACACTACCCCTTGAGTCCCCTTTGGGGTGTGGGGTAAAAATAGAGAAAGTCACTACAACTCAGATCATGCTGAAGCTGCAGTGACATCTTCAGACTCTGAATAGATATTGGGTATTGGAGTCGTTGCCTTTTGGGTCTTTCCATTGAATTTGCAAAGTTATCTTTTAAACTGATAAAATAATGGTATGGTGTGTAAATGATGGTATAATTCAAATAATGGGATCAATATATTTCTTGTCTCTTGCCATTGACTGTAAAGTCCAATTTTTTTAATCCAAGGAGGCACAGCCGTAAGGGGCGGGACCTCAGCAGTCTATGAAGTGACATGCCAAGTGACAGACATGGCAACAGTAACTAAGAAGGGTGGGGCATGGGGAAGGACCATTTGCAAAGATCATGTCATTGTTATGACAATGGAGTTGGTTTCACAATTTCTGTCGCTGATACATGGTCAGTTAATCTGATATAGTTCATGTAATAAAACATTGAATAAAACAGTTTGAGCAAGGATTAAATTTAAAACTGATGTGCCAGTAGATTAGCAGATGTTTTATTTATATTAGACTGACAAGTATTATACATTAAACTGGAGTAGAATAACAGTGCACTGTTAATAGTCTAAAACACAGTCAGATATAGAAAAGATGTATTTGTCTTTTCAGTGTCCCTTTACCACAAGGAGCCTGAAATAGTTTATATTGTAACATCTAACAGTAGTTCAGATGTTGTTACTTTGCCATATTCATCAGGTTTAGAAGTGTGTTCAGTAACTCACTGAAATGATCTGAAGTGATACAAAGTACTGTGGCAGCACTTGGTCTGCAGTGGTGATGTGCTGCAGGAACCTGTGCGAAGCATGTTGTTACTTATTAGTATTCTTTTCAACATAAGAAATTTGTGACTACATAACGTGCTTTTGATTCATTGTGACCACATTGTTTTGAGGTTTCATTTTAACTTTATTTTATAAATCCTTGATATTCAGAGTCAAATGCTAATAAATAAATAAATGGAGTGTAATATTCAATAGATAGTATATACATAAACAGTGCTATATCTATTGACTACATTTACAGTTTTCTGTCAGTACTTCATGTGTGACTGTGTGACGCAATTTTTTTGCACTGAACATTTAAATGGATAATGTTTGATATTTTGGTGGAACATTCAGATGTGTGTATGAATATATGTATATTCATATTTCATTGTATTTACTCATTACAGAGGACTGTTTATACAGATGTCATCTAAATCAATGTGGTGAATGCTAAACACCTAAGATATGTTTGCAGTGTTTGTGATGTTTATAATATACAGATTATTAAAATCTGAATTTTACAAATTAGAAAATGTGCATAAGATTCATAATGTGTACAGTAATATAAAGGAGCTTACTATCTGCTATCACTGGTGGCAGGTGCATTAGGTAATTACTGTTGTTGTTTTTTTACTGTGGTTTTTGGTCATGTGTTGCAGAAGTTTTTCAGAGTATTCAAGTATTCTACATTTTCAGTTCAAGTGAGAAAATTCACTGTAGAGCTGATAAAAGTCTCTCCTCATGCTGTGAGAACTGTCATTCTCCTTTATTTTCATGTTAAAAGAAAAGGAGGTGAGGAGACTGAAAGTGAGGAAATGCTGAGAAAATGTGGGAAAGTGATATAGGGAATGAGTAATGAATATTGACTCTCACATAGACCCCAGCTCAGACATTAAAGCATGTTTCACACTGTGTATCAGGATTATCTGAACTGCAAAGGCCAAAGGGATAATCCCTCATGGTGTCTGTTTCATCCTACCTAAGTCAGTTAACATAATACCAACTAATGCTCAAAACCTCTTATGGCTCTAAACACCTGCGGTGGTGATGGTAATGATATTATTTTGAAACTTCATAATGTTTATCACCACTACAGCTGAAACACTGATATTAAATACAGGAATTCATCATTCATTCACTCATTTAGTTGCTGCTACATTTGATAGGGTTTTTTTGTGCTATTTTGTCATTCTTTGCTGTTTCCTTTTCTCTGCTATATTTTTTATAGCACCTATCATGCATGCTCTACCAGTAAGCATGCATAAAAAAACTTTTTTTTTTCTTTTTTTTTTAACATGATCTGAGACCAGCTCTTTGATAAATCTTTAATGCATTTTATACATTTATTTATTGAATTTATTAATAAACCTTAATAAATCTTTAGTAACAAGATAAACATGGCAGCACATCAAGTAACTGTTAATTAAATGCAAAAAGCAGCAGTTTTGAAGGCTAACTTCCTGCAGGGATTATTGTATGAATCAATAAGTTTCTGAATTATTTTGATCATCTATTGATCTCGTATGAGTCTTTTTTCCAGACAAAAGCCCATATTATCTGATTCTATCTTCTTACATTTAAATCTATCTTCTTACATTTAAATCATCATATTTTTTTTTCTTTGCCTCACTACGACAGTAACCTGAATATTTTTTAATATATGAACCCTAGAAGACATTTGAACATGTTGAGAAACACAGACCAACATTTTTTTTTCTTTTTTTTATTGCCCAAACACTTAATTGATTAATTAAGGAGATGATCACAAACTATTGAAGATAATCTGTCAGTTGCAGCCCTGTATAACTGTGAATTCTCTCTAATTCTTGAATGCCTGAAATTATAAATATTAGCTGAGCATATGCCATGTAATTGACTCATGTCATACCACAACAGCAATATTACTGACAGTATAAAACTAATATATGATGAGAGCTGTTCCACTGCAGGCCTCAGCTTGCAGAATGAATGCCTTTCCTGACCTCATCAATGTGAACATTAGCCTGGAAATATATCCAGTGAATTCCCAAGTTTGTTATTAAGACCTCTGTATGCAGCGCCTCCAATTAGAACAAAAACAGGCAAAGCTCATCTCTGCCGGCCCCCTGACAGAGACTCTAAGCACATGCAGGTGTCCACAGAAGGCTCTTTGAAGGAAATTACAGAGCATGTTCCCACTGCATGACAATTAGGGTCAGGTTATCAGCAGGAAATAAAGGGTTACATCAAGACATAGATGGCCCATCGCCTATGGAAGGGTGTATTTACATATAATTAATCCCCTTTGAACATGTAACATGTTATAGACTAGAATATAACATTGACTGTTGGTTTTGTGTGGATTTTGCAAGAGCAGAACATGCAGCAGCTGTGAATTTCATTTGCAAATGGAGAACATGTTGGAACATTGTGTACACTGTGATGGTGCCAAACCATGAAACACTTCTCTGTAGATTCCTGCAGGGGGCAGCATCCACCAGTCTGATGATCTGACTGTTAACCACCAAAGGATCCTCCTGTTGTAAATGTTTTTTTGAAAAATAATATAGCAGAAACAACATATTTTATACAGACTCCACAAAGTAGACCTTACAGTCAATATCAAACTTTCAGAATGTTTGCACATACGCTGTTGAATGGGTTGGTATTCTGAACCAAGTGTCTTATGGTTAGGGTCTTATGTATAGAGTCATTGACCTCAAGAGGGTGGTAGAGTATCACACCAGAGACATCTAAGGTTTGGAAACACATTTCCTTAAGACAAATGGAGAATGACAAAGCCCCTTAACCATAAATATCTGTGCCCCAAAAACACAACCCATATTTAGATAGAAACAATATATTCCTTGATTTTTCCATTTGTTAAAACAACACAAAAAAAGGGGGGAAAAAAGGAAAGGAAAAAAACACAACAGACCCTTTTGAATCAATATTTAAACACTATCAGTGATTCTTGAAGCTCAGTGCCTGAAAACATTTACATTTCTGGCCAAAGTGTTCATGAAGTATGCCAAACTGAAGGCACATCCTCTGCTTAAGCTCAGATTCATGACAACTCCACTTCTAGCAAAACCTTAAACAATGGTCTGGATATGTCACACTGTTCTATCAGTTGCCTTTGTACTTTGACATGCACACAAAAACTGTGAGATCATTGGTTCACTCAACAAATACAGTGTAAATATGCATAGTGTGTTGTGTTCAGAATATACAGTACATTTATGCTCCTGTTGTCCTTTGTTTTTACCCTACACCATGTATGAAAAAACATTTGTTGCATATGGTTCTGCGTGCAGACAGAAAAGCAACAGCCACAGTGTTTCATATACTCTGTGTGCTTCTTGCTATGTGGGGACATGATCCCTTCAGAGTGTCCTGTTCAACAGACCTCACAAACAAGGCATCCAGGAGGCATCCTGGACTAACTGCAATCCCAAAACACCTCAACTGACCTCACGGTGGATTCTGATCTCCTGAACTCATAGCTGTTAGAGCTCAGACACCCTGCTGAGGAAGCTTGTGTCAGTTACTTGTGTCCATGATCTCGTTCTTTCAGTCATTAATCAATGAGAGCAAAGATGTGATACAATAGCTGATAGTTTTATTGTATTTAAGCAATAAAGGAAAACTTATGCAAATTGACCACATTAGAATTAATTTACTTAATAGTAAATAGTAGCAAATAATACTACAATGATGATCCTGTTTGGTGAGCTGCTAAAATGTGTCTTTGTTTAAATCATGAGTTTTAACATACTTTAAAAAGCAGATTTGTACTTTTTTATATGAATCAACAACCAGTCAACATCTATACTCAGGGATCTACCTGGGCCTTTGTATGTGACATACATGTAGCCTATATTGCTTTGTGCATAAGTAACATACAATGTGGTGTCTTTAACTGTTAAAACTTTAAATATTAGTTTTATTTATTTATTTATTTATTTTTTGTCTAAATATTACTACAGAAACCACTGCATTTGCATCAGCTAAAGTATTAAAGAAGAACTTAAAATAACAAACTGTCTTATCTATTAACTGTATGAATAAAACTGAAATGAACTGAATCTTTGTTTCTGTGTCTCAATTTTTTTTTTGTCGTCATGTGTGATGTAATGGTTACTGGTTGAGAACAAACTGCACCATTACTGCAGGTACAGAAAGGATTACAATTAGGGATAAAAGGGTTATGATAGAGACTGTGGATTCTCCCAAAGTGGATCACACTAATGGTCTTTCAGCAATTATATTAGAGAGTTTTTTCTGCCCTGTCATTGAGCAATGATGACAGACAGATAAGATGATTATTGGAAATTATCTAAACACGTGTAAGAGTTTTAGATTCCGTCAAGACAGCTTATGTTCTGGCACGAAGGATTTATTCTCAGTTGCTCCCGTGAAGCTTATCCCATTTTCCTAGTAAAACTATTTTATGTGTTTTTCAAGTTAAATGTTCAAATTATTTAATGACTTTGTGGTATAGTGTAAAACTCTTTTCCAACTTATGATGGAGTCAGATCTTATTGCAATAAATGCTTCAAGTTCATTTCAGTATTAACTTTGAAAGTAGTTTAGGTTTCCTTAAAGCAGTGCATCAGAACAGTCAAAGCAAAATGCACAGTAACAGAGTAAAGCACAAGGTAGTAAAGAGTTAAATTAACACACCACATAGTTTTTTTTTTGTTTTTCAATGCATGCATTTATTGACTACTTCATTCTATGTTTTTTCCATTTCATAAAATACATAAAAATAATACAACTGGCAGACCAGTAAAACAAATGCTCCCCACATACTTACATGAGCAGAAACAGTTGTCACATTTCAACAAATTTACAGTTTGACTTTAGAGATGCAGTGTTTTTTAGTGTCACCAGATGCTGTACATTGAGACACACTTCCGTCACACTCACTCAGTCACACAAGCTTGCTGTACATACACACACAAAAACTGCGCAAGGTAACATACACAGCAAATGCATTTCAATGTAATTTTTGAGGTTTACACATATTAACAGATGAAATTGAGTTCCTTTGTGTGCTTTGTCCACAGTCCATTTTTCAAATCCTTGTATCCATTTGGCAAAGCTTTCATGATGGGATGTGTTAAAATCTGGAAGCCATTCTTAAAGAAAATGTCCACAGGTTTGAGCATGTTATGATGATTAAGAGACAGAGGAGACTTCTGTCTTGCTGGTAGAAACTGAGGACTCATCTTCCACCATGCCGCCCATGCCAATAGTGGTCAGCATGCAGTTACGGAACTGAAAAGGAGAAAAGAAAGATGTTAAAACTGTGTTCACAAGTCAGGGGGGGATAAGTAAAGACAAGAAATTATTAGAGGGTAAAGAATGTTATGTACAGACCTGTTTGTTCATCAGCACATAGATGATGGGGTTGTACAAAGCAGAGCTCTTGGCAAAGAAGGCAGGGATAGCAGCAGTCAGGGCAGTGAATGCAGCTCCCTTATTCAGGAAGATCCATCCAGCGAAAGTGGCATATGGCACCCAAGCTACCAGGAAGCCAAAGACCATCAGGACGCACATGCGTGTCACTTCCTTCTCAGCTTTCTGGGTAGAAGCAGAGTCCTGCTGCTGGGCGGCTGCCTGAAGTGGATAAGATCAAAGCACGAAAGCAAAATGTGTGATTATTAACTAAATTCTAGTGTTCTACCTTTAGTAACATTCACTTTGTGTTATTATGTTGCTTGTCTTTACAATAAATTATTACTAAAAAGGTAAAACTTACGGCTTTGACTGTG
This sequence comes from Sphaeramia orbicularis, assembly GCF_902148855.1. NCBI lineage: Eukaryota > Metazoa > Chordata > Actinopteri > Kurtiformes > Apogonidae > Sphaeramia > Sphaeramia orbicularis. Next base: position 32,563,548 of record NC_043961.1, on the reverse strand, counting down.
AGCACAAGGCTTCCATAGGTGAAGAAGATGAGGAAGACAGGGATGAAGAAGTGAACAACAAACATGTACATGACGTATGACTCATTGTTGAAGCCTGGGGCCAGAGTGTAGTAGTCGGGTCCACATGAGCACTGCATGCCCTCAGGAAGGTACCTGGGTGAGGTTTAAGAGAAACAGGTTTTGTATTAAAATTGCTGTTTTCCTTCTTTACATTAAGGCTAAACTGTGAGATATTTTCTTATCCTTAGGCTGAATGGTGTTTCTAAGTGTTTTTCATGATCTACATCTTGACTTAGATTTGGAAGAAATAGCAAAACAAGCACTGATTTTTATTTACCTGGACCAGCCAGCCAATGGAGGGGCAGCACAAGCCATAGCCATGATCCAGGTGAAAGCAACTCCAGCTCCTGCATGGGTGCCAGTGAACTTGAAGCTTCCCATGGGTTTGCAGACGACAATGTATCTCTCAACAGCCAGGACGACCAGGGACCAGAGAGCAACTTCACCTGTAGAGAGAGGAAAGATAAGAAGGGTTATTCATTTGAGGATACAGGATGCACTGCTAAATTCTTAATTTGGTGTTTTTTCTTCTGTTTACCTCCAAGTGTGGCCATGAATCCCTCGACAGCGCAGGCAGTTGCTCCAAGAATGAAGTATCCATTAACAGCAGATGTGATGGTGATGGTGAATCCGAAGGAGCACATGATGAGTCCAGCCACGGCCAGGTTGACCAGGATGTAGTTCAGAGGTTGCCGGAGCTTCTTGTTCTGAGCTGTTACGAACAATGTGAGAGCGTTGATGGGAGTTCCAGTGCAGATGAGGAAGAACATGTAGACAGCCAGGAGCTTGAACATGATAGGATCGGCCAGATAATATTGAGGATATTCAAAAGGACTTCTAACAATCCCAGTCCTGTTGGACATAGGGATGTAGAAGTTCTTTCCCTCCGTGCCATTAGGCTCAATTCCACCTTCCCAAACCATCTTCAGTCGCTTGGTCTGTGCTGGTCGATGTAGAATTGAGTTGAGCTGTCACCTGGGGTGTCTCACACTCCACACAGACTTGGACCAACGTGTGTTGTTTTATACCTACTCAGGGTTATCCGTAAATTAGAGCAATTACATTATAAGAGGATTGAGACCAAGTGGAAATCTCTAGTCCGACTAATTAGTGACCTTAGAAAGCAGTAAAGAGCCCTGACCCAAAGGTCACTGACAGGCATGTCCGTTTCAAGACTGGGTTTTAAAATTATTTATTTATGTCATTATACCAAATCAATGATTTTCTCATACAAGGACTAAAATACTCACATTATTTAACTTCTTTTAGTGGTGGATGCACCATTTTCATTTAACAGAAAAACTGGTACGTGACATTTCTTTATAAACTGTGTTTAGAATGTAACCTAATCTCACATGTAGGTTAATTCAGAGCATTGTATAAGATTAGTTATGGCAAAACTCCAAACCAGCCAATAGATAAATAAACAGGCTTGTTTCATTTTTGTTTAGCTGATGCATGGCAGATGGAATTTTTGTATAATACCTAAACTGAATATATAATAAACCCCTAAACAATTGTAATAATAACAGTAACAGTAATAACAGTAATAACAATAATGACTAAACTAAATATATAATAAACTCAAAAACTTTTGTATAGCCAATAATAGCTATACTGAATATACAGTACAATTAACATTTTGTGTATGCAAGAATAACTAAACTGAAATTCTAATAACCTTAATAAACTTTTGTGTACATAAGAATAACTAATCTGAATATAATAAACTTTTGCAGGCAATAATAACAGTAATGGTGAATAATAACTCAACCAAACACTTGAAAAACACTATAAAGATGTGTGTTGTGCACTTGAAACTGAACTGTTTCTACCTCTGACAAATTAGTACATTTTATTTTCTCATCACATTCTAAAGCTCTGACTTTCAGTCGTGATAGGCGAGTACATTTCTGTGCTGCTGTTGGCAAACTAAAGGTAAATAACTAGAGAAAATTCTGTTCAGACATGTACTTTTTAGGTTTTAATAAGTAAAAAATAAAACAAAACAAAATAAAATAAAATAAAATAAAATAAAATAAAATAAAATTGTATTTGTCAACTGGACAGGACATTCTTGCGCCTCAACTCACACAGCGGTAGAAAAATATGACCATAAATACAATGACAATGATTATAAAGTTCTTGCATAATACTGACAGTTATGATAATTCAGATTTAGAGGGAGAACTAACTGTAATGATGATAAATAATAAGTAATGATTAATTTTAGTAAATGAGAACAGTCTGCGTCCAGCTCTGTCTATGCTTCAGTCCGACTCCTCTGGATTTGCGCACAGTCCAAGGCTGGAGTTGGATCTGGAGGGAGGGATTTCACTATCAAAAGCAGGAGGGCGTAATTTACATAGAAACGAGCACACAAACTGAAACAGAAAAGGAAAAAATAATAATATAATAATATTACGGGGAGTAAAATTATTGTTGTGGACACATAAAAAAGTGAGAGGGCGCACACAATCCAAATGTTCGCTCCCTTTTGCAAAATCCCCTCTCACTTTCTGATTTCCACACTCGGTTCTGTTCTCTTTGCTCTCCAGTCTGTTTTCTGCTCACTCTCAGTTTTATGTTCTCGTCGCTCTCCTCTCGATTCTTCAATGGGCCATATTTGCATCCAGTTTTACAAGGAATGACGTCACTGATTAAGACTCGACCAGACTATGAAGAATCTGTACCTGGGACCTGGGCTCAACCGGGCAGAGCCGAAATCTACATTTGGAGGATGAGCACTACATGGAGCCATGGACTCTGGAGAAAATGTGAGGCTTTTAGTCCTTCAACTAGCAAATATTGATGTTTATGTACAATGAATGTGACACAAGGAACTACTTATTATTTAACCCTTTCATGCATGAATTATGAGAGCCCTAATCAAGATTTTTTTTGTTTTGTTTTAGTTTTTTTTTTTTTTTTTTTTTTTTTTTCCTGAGTGTTTTTATTCCTCTTTAGGCATGAAAAAAAAGTGACTGAAATGTTTTTATGAACGTGTTTATCATGGAGTAACAAAAGTGTCCACTAGGCTGAACACCATTCGTTTAATTTTTGAAGCAAAGAAACATGTATTTACAGTCATACTGTGTGAAAACTATTGAATTTTTTTTTTTTTTTTTTAATTCTGCTAATCTGATGTTTTCTCACATTTTAACATACTATGATATTAGCTATCACTCAGATAATATCCAAAAAAAAAACCCCAAAAAACAAAAAACTTTTAGTTTTAAAAGAAACTGTTCATTACAGTCTAACTGATTTACACTCAAATATGTTACTGCAGATCAGGTTTATCAAGAACAGGAAAGTTACAGTAATAGTATGAATTGCAGTGTATGGGATGATGCATAAGCGTCCACTGTGCTGGTTGATATGGAACTAAAACAACAAAATCCATGAATACACAAGAGAACAGCTGTAGAATAACTGGCCACTGTAGTGACCAGTATGCATGAAAGGGTTAAACTGGCTAACGCTGCTATTTTAGTTTAGGCATTAAGTGGCATGTGTCTAAATACTTAAAAGACTGTTAGGGTTAACTAACTAACACTCAGCAGTTAAGTGACAGGTCATGGTACTAGCTGCTACAATAGATCACAATGTCACTTATTTTATAAGAGGAGGCAAATTTATTTTATTCCAACTTTATGTGCAACAGTGTATATTCTAATAAACTTGGATGTCCTCTCTAAAATTAGACGAAAAAGAAGAAAATAAACCTTGCTTTGTTGTGCATTATTACAGTTATTTGCTCAAAGTTACAGCAAAAGTACAAATGACCAATAAATAGAAAATGCATCAACCATTAAACTGCAATACTGTATTATATATACCTTATCCACATCTGCAATCCTGTAAACTGTCTGTACTTACTAAAAGTACTTTACTTTTCATGTATAGATTTATATATATGTAGTCCTTTTAGCAAAAACAAAATGAGTAAACGTAGCTCATTATAACCATAATTTGTTTTTTCACTCATAATCAGATTAATTTACTGTAAACCTTCCACATTTATGTATATCTCTTAAACACAGCAGTGGGAAAACTACAAAGATTAAAATTAACATTTACTGTATATAACATTTTCAAGACAAGAAAAATAAGTAGCATATTATAAGTACTTTAAACCCACCCCCCTCTAATATTCCCATAGATTTCCCTCAGTATTACAGACACATGAAAGAAGCAGAAGACTTTTATTTTGGAAAAGAATCAGTATTTATGCTATTCTTTAACAAATTTGATTGTTGTTTTCATCAGTTCTGGCCAAAATGTACTGCTCAATGTAATTTTCTGCACATAGCCTATTTTTTTAGATCTACTGTCTATACTGTCGACAAATTCACACTGCCTTTAGCTTCTCTTTCTCTGCTGAAGTCAGGATTAACGTGGTTCTTGTACCTGACACATGGTTGTGCACTACTCCCCACAGACACTAGAGTGCTCATGACCACTCCAGACCAATCCATGGATCAGTGATGAAGGAGTGTGGATGAAGAAGACCTTTATTTTGAAGAGTAAGTAGTTTCCGGTGCAGGGCTTTTACCCTGAGGGTCCTTGTTCCTGCCATGGAGTGACCAGCAGCTTTACGTCGTGTGTCTTGACCATGGATGAATTAGTGTTGACAGGTAGAGCTTATTGGAGCTCAGCCAGATGACCTAAAGCTATTACTACTGAAAACAGCAAGAAACCATTACTGCAGGGAATGACAAGAAACTGGAAAACAAGTGCAAAAAAAAACCAAAAAAAAGTTATAGATCCTTTGTTTAGTGTCAGTGTATATTGAGGTGAAGGCCTAATTGGCAAAAATTAAAATTAAAACAATGGATTCTGGAAACATCAGAAAACCTGATAAATATAATTAGACATTTATTCCATTCATAACGTGGGTAAAACCGTACAGGATTAGGATGAGGATTACAAAGCAGGTGGCGATTTCTGCTCTTGAGTCATGTGATACCAGCTACAACACAATCCAGACTGCGGTAAAGCTGCCAGGATTCAGTTAGTTCAGCAAGTAAACACCATGGACTCAGTACAGTTTAATGTTTGACTTCTGTGTCAGTCATTACTCTGATACAGAGCTGGGATATAATTACTCAGTATTACAATGAATAGCTTCCACTGCAGCATATCATTATCCATTCCTGTCATAAATAAAATAAAACAGTGGATACTAGAAACATCAGAAAACCTGATAAATAGGATTAGACACTAATTCCATTCACCATGTTGATTAAAAAAAAAAAGAAATAAACAGTACAAAGATTCAATAAAACACTTAAAACCAATGAAAAATACAAATCACATAATTTACCTAAAATAATTACAATTATTAGTGAATTATGCTGAAGTTAAAAACCTGCTGTATAGATATAGATAACACATTCTTCTCCATTTTCTGCTACTCTTTAATTTTCAGGTGCACAATAAGTAAAACTGGATTTTCTGAGATCAGTGAAAATCGGTAGCATCACGAAATCATTTGAACTGGTTTTATGGGTGTCCGTATTAAAAGATAATAATCCAGTGATAAATAGAGGTAAAAGACCAATAAATAAATAAAATCCAGTGTTTATCATGCGTTAGAACAAAGACCACCCAACTTTGGCATTAAATTCACAACAGTGCGCACTGTACTTATCACCAGTAATAAACCTGGATTCAAAAGAAAAGAAAAAAAACTGACTTTGCTACAATTATCATTCTTATTTAGCTGTATACAATATTTAAATGATTATTTGCATGTATCCAAATGGATCAGAATATTATTTAAGGAGCCTTATTGTTAGTTACTCAATAACTGAATAACGTAAATGTTGCTTTTTATAGTCCATTAAAAGACAAAAGTAACTGTGTAAACTACTTTCAAGACTTTACACACAGTCTTCAGTCTGTAGAGTTAATACCTGACCTTAGACTCACATGTCACAGCTTGGCTGACAGGAAGAATTAAGGTGTCTGGGAGAGTGAGACGCATCTGTGGTTGAGTTTTAAAACTTGACTTTTTAAACTAACCAATAACATGATGATCATTTTTAAAGTGTGGTAAATTATTATGTGTAGTAAATTATTATGTCAGTTATTATGTTATCAAGACCACATGAGTTTGGTCGATATAAAACAGTAAGAATCAGTCCATAAATGTGGTCAGATATAAATGCTGAGTTGATTTTGTTCAGAGTTCACATTAAACACTGAACTCAGAAGTTTCATCAATCACTTTAAACACTTTATGATCTTACAGTGGGATTAATTCACTTTAAAGCATTGTTATTATTATATGTTTCCCATAAATTAACATATGTGCATGAAACATACATGTTTTATATACAGATGAAACAAAATCCGTGAATGATTGCTGCCATGCTCGCAGCACAGAGATAACAGGATTAGGATGAGGATTACAAACAGGTGGTGACTCCTGCTCTCAAGGCATGTGAAACCAGCCACAACACAATCCAGACTGTGGCAAAGCTCAGTTCAGTTAGTTCAGCGAGTAAACACCATGGATTCAGTACAGTTTAATGTTTGACTTCTGTGTCAGTCATTACTCAGAGACAGAGCTGGGATATAATTACTCAATATTACTATGAATAGTTTCCACAGCAGTGTCTCATTTTTATTAAACCAGTGGTTCCCAGCCTTTTTTGACTTGTGACCCCATTTTAACATCACAAATTTCTGGCGACCCCAGACATTCAAAATGTAGAATTTTTTTTTTGGTGAATTTGTTTTTGATCGTATAATAGTTTGCAATACGATGTTGCAAATAATATTAGATGACATTTAGTCTATATAATGTATATTATGATGGACGGAGGCAGAAAAGCCAGGTGTAGATTACTGCACAAAGGGAGAATTTTATTTTCCTTGGTCAGGATATGTACAGTCAGTCCAGCTTGGATTTACAAGGCTGACAATTAATACTGAACAAACAATAAGTCAAACTATGAATTATGAAAGAGCTGCAGCATCTGAAACCGACCACAATGAACATTTGAAAGATAAACAGTACCACAGTGTTTCAGCTTCACAGTTTGTCATGTCTTCTATATATTGGGATTGTCTCTCTTAACTCACCATATATTTTTTATTAGTAATTTAGAAATAGAAATTTCAGGCAACTCCATTTGAATTTCAGGCGACCCCACAAGGCGACCCCACGAGGGGTTTTTCAACCCCAAGGTTGAAAAACACTGTATTAAACGTTTATTTAATCTGGAAGTCCCTTGAGATAAAATCCCTTTTTAGAGGGAGACCTGACCAACAGGTACATCAGTACAATACAATTATTGTACAATACATTATTCATTCCTGTCATTTGTAATGGAAAATTGTTTTAATTGTTAAGTAGCACTTCTTCCTACCCCTTTTCGGGCATGTAAATGAAACTATTGTGCTGTTTTTTCGATCTAAGATTGTCTTGATTGTTGATTATTGTATTGTTTTTTATGTTTTGCGCGTTCACATTTATGTTAAATTTCATTGCATGTTTGAAATAATTCACTTAAATCAAAATAGCTGCCCAAATGGGGAAGGTAATATTAATTTCTTTACTTATTTAGGCTAAATTTTGCTCTTATGAAAATGATCAGGCTACACAAGTCTGTCTTGAGAATTTACGCAATGAAACCTCAACAACCTAAACTGCCTCTAAAACCATCTACGGATCGGAAATGTTTAACAACTTTTGATCCCCCTGTCCTATCAATACATTTTACTAATTCAGGTAAAATACAGTTTCTTAGCTTCCCAGCAGCATCAGATGTATCTTTTTGTGTATGTTCAGAGGTTCCGTAGTGAACATGGAAACGCAGTCATCTTCTGTTCCGTAATCTACTACAACACTGATTCACCAGTAAGACCCATGAAGTTTGATAAATGACAGTGGATGAAAATACTTGCTTTTATGTTCAGTTAATGATATTTTTTTTACTGAAAGAGTGACCTTTTTTCAGTTTTCTCAGTTTTGATATAATAACCCTTTTTCCTTAGTTGCCAGTTAAGTATTGTGGATGACAGACAAAACATTTTCAAGAACAAAAATCAGTTCAGTTGAACTCTGGAAAACAACTAAGGATGAACAATGACCGGGACAAATGAGAACTCACACAGATATAATAACCTCTGAATTAACTCTTGAGATTGTATCAATATTTACATAGTAAGTTAAATGGAGGAAAATACCTGGTTTTCATACAAAATACTAAATAGAGAGAATAATATTACAATGAATGGTGATGAATAATTTAGGAAAGATTCAACATAGAGCAAAATTAATGTAAAAGTTGTCACAGTCAGGCTAAGACTGAAAGCATTAATAGTAAGAATAAGAATAAGAATAATAAGAATAATAATGGTAGCAGTGGTCTGCTCCACTGAATGCAAATCATGTGTAAGGAGGGAAACAGGAAATGTTTTAACAGCTGCTTTCATGCCCTTATAACAATCCCAGAGACAAACTGTTACTAATGTTGAGAGCTTAAATGTCTCAAGATGCAGTGTGTAAATGAAGTTAAGAAATAAAGTCAGTAAATAAAACAGGTCTTTCACCGTCACATACTGTATAAAAACTAGATATTTCTTTTCTTATTTATTATTTTTGAATACTTACAGATGTTTTGTTATTTACTGTTACTAGACTTTATTGTTCTGATGTGCACATTCTTAACTTGTACTCTTACTCTTCACCAGTAACATAACAGTCTCTGATTTAAAGACATAGGTCAACCCAAAGATCTCATTTCAGTATTGGTCCCTGTCACGGGTTTGCTGTCATGTTCTTTTATAAAGCTGCAAATCCCTTGTAGGTCGTTCCGAGATTAATCCTTGAGGAGCAATGAAATGCATATATTTTGCATCAAAACCACATCTATTTACATCCGGTTACAGTTTAATATGGTTCACTTTTTGTCGACCGTATTTTCTCATTGACTTCATATAAGTCCCTGATTTAAAACAAAGAACAGATTTTTTTTTTTTTTTTTTTTAAACAGGTTTTCACTCTAATGCTTTGGAAAGTAAAAAGGTCAAAGTTGTCCTTTCAGTCAAATATCCCACTGCTTTGTGTTTATATATACTTACAATTTTCTAATGTGAACATGTAACTGTTAATATACAGTCAGAGGGACTCATGGTCCAGTCTTTTTGGACCCAATTCATTCACTCTGTTATATATTATAATATAATATAATAATATCAGACACTATCAAAGTAATGTAAACTATCTGAACAGCAAATTATACTTGAGATCGTGTATTCTGTAATTTAGTAATACATTTTAAAAGTACTTGTCTCAGCGTGTAGTCCTTCAGTCAAGTGAAAACCCAAACCCAAATAACTTCCTGGGTTTAAAAAAAAATCTACTGCATTCAATGTAGCAGAGTTATAGTTTTAGAATTTTCCTTATTATTATGAATTATTATTTTATTTAGTTTTTATGGGATTTACTTGATTTTGCATTTCATTGCATTTTTATCTAGTGTTGTTTTCATTTTGACTTCAATTATGGAAGTTATTTTTGCACATCTAATTTCGATTCTTCTGTCATAATCTTGCAATGCAGTGATATTCTCACAAAGGAGAGAAGTAGCTACATTTAGTTTTCAATCAAATATCGTGTTAACACTGAAAGAATAAGAATAAGAATAAGAATAAGAATAAGAATAAGAATAAGAATAAGAATAAGAATAAGAATAAGAATAATGGATTAGAATTCTATAGTGCTTTTCAAGGCACCCAAAGCGCTTTACATTACTGATCCATTATTCATTCACTCTCACATTCCCACTCTGGTGGAAACGGTCACAACCAACAACAGTCTCACAAAATGGCTTTTTACAACACTGTAGAAAGTTGTGCATATGCAGCTTCAATGGTTAAGAAGCTCCATATGCAGAACAAGCTTTTGTTTTACCTCCCAGTGTGATCATGAGTCCTTCACAGTTGCACAGTTTGGTGAGATGATAAATCCACAGCAGTTCTTCATCCGTCCCACCATAAGCTGACCAGGATGTGGCTTAGATGTTGCTTGCAATGTTGCCATTAAACTGAACTACTAAATGATAAATAATACTAACTGCCATCAAACTTCATAGACATCTCTCTGTTGTGTTGAACACTGGAATGTGGATGACATCAAAATCAATGCTGTAAAGATCCGTCCGTAAGAGGATGAACCCTGAGTTTGTTTGTGGCTGCACTTTGCCATATGGTCAATCTGATTAAAGTTTCTTATTTTACTTGTAATAGTTTCTAAATAGGTTAAATTAGCTTTCAGGCTGAGGTAGGTCAAAGGATGTTAACGGTTTTAACTCCGGATTGCCTCTTAAGCCGCATCCGCCTGGTATGCCCCTGTGATAAATCCGGCTAAAACACAGTGTGATAGAAAGATCTGTCTTAAGCTTCCTGTTCATGTAGGTCAGTACACTTTTCCTGTTTACTTCACTTCTATTTATTCATATACCAGTGACAAATCAAGAGCCAGAATCAAGTTAAGATGTTGTGAGAAAGTTTATTGGTCATGTTTACTGGTTATATGAAAGTAACTCGTAGAGTTTTTCTCTGTATAGCTTACCTTTCTGAGGATGACCCTACTGAAGGCCACAAACTGAAATGCACTGGCCTGAAACAGAGATGCTTTTCTATGTATGGCCAAAATTCAATCTGCTTGGAGAGCTGGGCACCAAAAAGGATATATAGCCTGGCCAAATGCAAATGCAAAAAAGTAAAAGTGCAGTTTTTATCAAAATATTCTGCCTCAGCTACATTACAACTTACAGATCACAGTGGATCTACAAATACACAAAACATTTAGTAACAGGCATTATATAGTTAGAATTCCACTTATTTTTGGGTTGTTCATGGTTGTTTAGATCTTTCACATTTTTGTGAAAAAAATTGTTTGTCATGGTAAACATTTTCCCCCAAAAAATGTTGAGTTGTCATTATTTAAAGGTTATTATGCTACTATTTTACTTGTCTGATCAACTTGAGATTGAATTGGTCTGAATGTGGCCCCTGAACTAAAATAATTTTGACATCCTTGACTGTTAATATCTTAAGTGTAATTTTTGGGCCGCATGTTTGACACCCCTACTCTAAAATATAAGATGTTTTTAGGGTTCACATCTGTCCAAGAGGTTATGTGTTCATATGACTGCATACACGTTTCTTGTTCCATCCATTAATTCATCTTTTCATCATTTTGTGCATCTATCTTTTAGCCGGATGATAACAAAACTGACAACTGACAAAAAGGAGGAAACTATGTCATAACCTTGGGCTGTCTATAATAATTATAGAATGGCGAATAGAGTAATAGTTTACCTTTATGGGTGTCTATACTTTCTGTGCCCCCGTTTTGATAAAAATAAAGATTTAAGAGGTCATCAGTATAACCCAACAGTATTCCTGTCTGGACCCCAATGCTGCTGTGATTCTGGGATTATAGCAAGTCAAGACTTTTCTCAGAATCAGGTAACAATAAGCTTTTGCTACTTCACAGTCTTGCTGTTGCAAGTAAAACTCAAGGTTAATCCAATCAGAATAAAGGCACCAAAGTAGGATACTTCCATATAGAGATGGACAGTGACTTTACAATACTATACTTCTGGTTTAAAAACATGAAGTAATCAAAAAGAAGATGTAAAGGTGCCTTATGTGTGTTCTGTTAGGATTTGAGTAGGAAAAACAACTACAAGAGAGTTTGTACAAGGCAGTGATGTGAGTTTTCTATCGTATCTCAATACATGCACCACAGTCCTGACAAATAATGAAAGTTCATTAAATTGCAATAAACTTAATTAACTGCAGATTCATTTTCACAGTGCTGAAATCTTTATTTTGTTTGCACATGTACATTATTCTGACCATTTATTTTATTCAGATATCAATTAAATGTGTACTATTGCAACTAAAGGAGTATAGTTCCAACACACAAAATTGTTCGTGCCTACTTAGTAGAGATATTTTTCTAAACCTCTTGAGGTTTTTTTTTCTCTCATTTGCTCAGTTTATACATTTTGACTTTCATTTTGCTTGCTTTTCTTTTATTGTGCAAACAAATAAATAAAATTGATTAATTAAATCTGTACTGAACTCAACTCAGAGTATATACTTCCAGGTTCCAATAGTCACAATATTTAATGTTTACATACCGTTAGTCTTGTAGCATAACTGCCTAAGTTATATTTTTGGCCAAATAGTGATATCTGTGCAACTTCACCCTTCTAAAACTGCTACCTCATTTTTTAGCATTGGCTATGAACTGAAAAAAACTATGACTAAGGCAATTATGCTATGAGACTAATGTTATAATATTTAGAGATTTTATTCATTGGTAGGTAATGTCCAAGTTACAATTAATCTAACTCACTCCCTTTTTTTTTGAATCAGGATTAAAAGGACTCTTCCGGACATCAGCACTGAGCCGTGGTGTTTCTATCCGGCTTTGAGGTTAATTACTGAACTCTGTTAACTTCATTACAGCATCCCAATCCTCTAATCTCATTCTGGCAGTTTGATGACGGGGTTACCGCAGTATAAAAATCACTCCGCAGCTGAAGGTACCGTGTCACTCATCACTGCCAGATTCCTTCCCTTGAGCTTGAAGCAACAGGCGACTGAAGATGGTTTGGGAAGGTGGAATTGAGCCTAATGGCACGGAGGGAAAGAACTTCTACATCCCCATGTCCAACAGGACCGGGGTTGTTAGAAGTCCTTTTGAATATACACAATATTATATGGTGGATCCAATTATATACAAGCTCCTGGCTTTCTACATGTTCTTCCTCATCTGCACTGGAACTCCCATCAACGCTCTCACATTGTTCGTAACAGCTCAGAACAAGAAGCTCCGGCAACCTCTGAACTACATCCTGGTCAACCTGGCCGTGGCTGGACTCATCATGTGCTGCTTCGGATTCACCATCACCATCACATCTGCTATTAATGGATACTTCATTCTTGGGCCCACTGCCTGCGCCGTCGAGGGATTCATGGCCACACTTGGAGGTAAAAACATTTGTCTTTCATTGTAATATCTGACAGTCAAACATTATAAAAACAGGCTAACATGAAAAGTTGAATTTCCTCTCTACAGGTGAAGTTGCTCTCTGGTCGCTGGTCGTCCTGGCTGTTGAGAGGTATGTCGTCGTCTGCAAACCCATGGGCAGCTTCAAGTTCACCGGAACCCACGCAGCAGTTGGAGTCGCTTTTACTTGGATCATGGCCTTCTCATGTGCTGGCCCCCCACTATTTGGCTGGTCCAGGTAATTAAAATTTGTTATGCTGTTAAATTAAGAATCAAATATTGAGCTATATTGAAAGTTATCAACAGAAGATACAATAGGTGCACTCAAGAATTAGTTGATAATAAAGCATAATGGTTGTACTCAATGATTTGCTACAAACCTCACCCAGGTACCTTCCTGAGGGCATGCAGTGCTCATGTGGACCTGACTACTACACTCTGGCCCCAGGCTTCAACAATGAGTCATACGTCATCTACATGTTTGTTGTCCACTTCTTCATCCCTGTCTTCCTCATCTTCTTTGCTTATGGAAGCCTTGTGCTCACAGTCAAAGCTGTAAGTAAAATTTCAGTCTGTAAGTATTGGGCTGATTGCTAAAACTCCAAAGTTACTGAATAAATGTAATGTATTTCCAATAAACTGTACAACTTCTCATCACCTTTTCTGTTCTCAAACACTTCAGGCAGCCGCCCAGCAGCAGGACTCTGCTTCTACCCAGAAAGCTGAGAAGGAGGTGACACGTATGTGCGTCCTGATGGTCTTTGGGTTCCTGGTAGCCTGGACACCATATGCCACTTTCACCGGCTGGATCTTCATGAATAAGGGAGCTGCATTCACTGCCCTGACAGCTGCTATCCCTGCCTTCTTTGCCAAGAGCTCTGCTTTGTACAACCCCGTCATCTATGTGCTGATGAACAAACAGGTATATTAAATTAACCGTTCTTACTTTCACTGTTTTTACCCACTATAATAAACACGACATTCCAATATTTTAATGTCCTGTTCTGCCGCTTTTTCAGTTTCGTAACTGCATGCTGACCACTATTGGAATGGGCGGCATGGTGGAGGATGAGACCTCAGTATCAACCAGCAAGACAGAAGTGTCCTCTGTCTCTTAAATATGGAGACATTTTCTTATATGTGGACATTTTCACTGTGGATACATGGAAATTTATCTTCTCAGGAACATAAGGAGCTCAACTAATTTGATACTTTTAAAGAATGTGTGATGCAGCAATATTAACAAAGAAGCTTTTTGGGGTTTTTTTCTACATCGGCTGGATCTCATATTGCGACAGTCATCATCTATTTTTGCCATGTTCTTAATCAGTCATTGAGAAATGTAAACATTGTATATAAAAATGTAGGCTTAGATAAATAAATGCATGCATGAAAACATGTTGTCTTGCCTGGTTAATGTTAAAAATGAGAAAAATTCTGAAGAATCAAACAAGTGAACGTTACACATGGATAAATGACCCACCTCTATAAGAGGCACAACCCTTCTTGGCATACCTTTTCCTTAATTCTCAAACTAGATGCAAATAAATATAATTATTGTTACATATTTATCAGTATACTTACAAAGTGTTACAAAAATCCCTCCAGTTGTTAGGAAGTTATACACATAGAGTTCATGTACTCTAATCTGACCCAAGAGCTAATGAGTTATAACAAGCTTATTGGTGTTGCATGTTTAAAGTCACATTAAAGCTGCCGTATGTAGGATTGTGGCCAAAACTGGTACTGCCATCACATTCAAAATACTGTAGAGTGTGGTATTCCCTCCTCCTCCCCCCAGGCTAGGGGTTGCCAGATCCAGCATGAGTGTCTACTACTAGCATTTCCACTAATCCTTGCCACCACACCATAAATTTCATACAAAAAAAGTCATCACCAGACTTATTATACATATGTATAATATATAATAGGCCAGGACAAACGTCCTGCCCACTCAAATGAAAGTTTGCAAAGATTCAGGAGATAGGGAAAAGGGAAATGAGCCTTAAGTTTCACTTTTACTTCTGCAAAGTATGTGCGGCATGGGCCGTACCCCTTCCCCATAGTATTATAAGTACAACAGAACCCCCCCCTCTCACCCGGGCCTGGGAGAAGAGACCACAGCCTGGCCCCAGGAGAAGACACCGCTGGTCTGGGACCAAGTGAAGAGACCACAGCCCCGGCTCTCAGTGGTTCTTACCGGGTGGTGAGACTAAGAAAGACCCAGCGTCGGTCGTCAAATTCTTCTCCGCTTTCAGTCGTCTCCGTGTTTGAAAATCATCTCCTATACATATCCTTGTTTTGTTTCTCACTTTGTCACAACGTATGTGGGAATAATAAGATGCTTTTTGGGTTTTTAATGTCAGACATTTGTCATCAGAAATGTTTCAGCTGCAGCTCAGTGGGAACTGACATCCTGGATGCCCAAACACTACTGACTTGGTGACTGGCAGATAGATGATGGGTGGGGCATCAGACCAAAACACAAAATGACAACATAAACATTATTTAGGGGCTGACACTTAGCTTTTCAAATGCAAATATTGTGGCTGGACTACTACTGTCAGTGATATCAGTATTTGAAATGAACATGATTCCTTAATGTCTGGTGACAGTCAGGGCCATTTTATGATTACTTAGAGCATAATTTCTACATACTGCACCTTTAACACAGATATGCTTCATGTTCTAGATCATTTTTATCACACTTCCACTACACAAACTTAAAATGCTACAGGCTGAACTGTATGATAGGAGAGTGTAGAGGCAAACTGATGATGTATGTTCAGCAGTTTTGTTCACTAAAGTAAATAGGGAACTTAAACCAACAGAGATTTTTGGACATTATTGGGTCCAAAAATCATACTCAAATCAAGTGGTAATAAGTAATAGTTTAGGATTACTTTATAGATTAGATCATATATGTAAATATATATAATACATGCATACACACTATTTTAAGTGCCTCTGATTAACTCCACATCAAGTTGAGATGTTCTAGTAGGCTTTTCCTGACATTTTTGTAGTCACATCTTACAGCACAAGCCATGGTCCTCAGAGAGCTTCTAAATCATCAGTGGAATCTCATTGTCCAAAGGTATCAGTCAGGAGAAGGCTACGAAATAATTTCCAAGGTATTAAATATACCATGGAACACAATGAAGACAGTCATCGTCAAGTGGAGAAAATATGGCACAACAGTGACATTACTGAGAAATGGACATCCCTCCAAAACTGATGAAAAGAAGAGAAGAAAACTGGTCAGGGAGGCTGTCAAGAGGCTGACAACAACACTGAAGGAGATGCAACAAATTCTAGTAAATACTTGCGATGTAGTACATATGACAGTAATCTCACATGTCTGGGCTATGGGTTAAGGGAGCATGATGAAAGCCTTATCTTGTGAAGAAAAGTACCCAAGCCCGGCGACATTTTTTAAAAACACGTTTTAAGTCTCCAGAACACATGTGGGAAAATGTGTTATGGGTTATGGTCAGATGAAACCAAGGTTGAATTGTTTGGCCATAATTCCAAAAGGTATATTTGGCACAAACACAACACTGCTCATCACCAGAAGAACACCACATGTGAAGCATGGTGGTGGCAGGATCATGCGTTTAGACTGTTTTTCTTCAGCTGGAACTGGGGCCTTAGTCAAGGTGGAGGGAATTCTGAACAGTTCCAAATACCAGTCAGTGTTGGCACAAAACCTTCAGGCTTCTGCTAGAAAGATGAAAATGAAGAGGAACTTCATCTTTTAGCCCGAGAGTGACCCAAAGCCCACATCCAAATCAACAAAAGAATGGCTTCACCAGAAGAAGGTGAAGGTTTTGGAATGGCCCCGCCAGAGTCCAGACCTGAGTCTGATTGAACATCTGTGGGGTGATCTGAAGAGCGCTGTGCAAAGGAGATGTCACAGTCTGACAGATCTGGAGCATTTTTATGAAGAAGAGAGGGCAAATATGACCACATCTAGATGTGCCACACTGATAGACTCCTACCCAAAAAGACTGAGGCTAGTAATAAAAGCCAAAAGTGCTGCAACAAAGTATTAGTTTAAGGGTGTGCATATTTATGCATCCAGGTTATTGTAAGTTTTTTTTTTTTTTTCACCTTAAAAGATTTCTTTTTTTTTATTCAATTGACTTGTACAGGTTATTAAGAAAGCATATTGCATCACATGAAAAAAAAAATTGGCTCTGTTTTCTGAATTAACAAGATAATTTTCTTGTAATTACGAGAAAAAATAAATTCTAAAATTAAATTGGCTCTGTTTTTCTGAATTAATGAGATAATTATCTTGAAATTATGAGATAATTATCCTATTAATTCAGAAAAACATAACAATTTTTTTTTTTCATGTGAATGCAATATGCTTCCGTAGGTTATAGGTCTCATTAATGATGGAAAAAGTTTTGAAATGATTTATCTTGGTCTCATTATTTTACATCAAAAATACCTGGCAATTGAACAGGGGTGTGCAGACTTTTTATATCCACTGTATGTATATATGCACTTTATTAAACATCTTCAAGAGTTTCAACAAAACAACTTGAAACAACTGTTCCATCTTGGGGTTTTTTGAACTCACATTTCCCATCCAGAGGGCCAGCGTGCTGTTTAGCGTCTTCCATCTTTATGGGTTGGTTCTGCTGCCTCTCACTACCGGATCAACTGCCCATTTGCGGTAACTCTACTTGGACAAACTGGTTAAAATGTGTTGCCAGAGACGTTTAGAGTCATTCTGCAGTGCAGATGAGACAAGGCAAGAAGATAAGATAAGATAAGATAAGATAAGATAAAATAAGATAAGATAAGATAAGATAAGATAAGATAAGATAAGATAAGATAAGATAAGATAAGACTTTATTTATCCCACTTATTTATCCCAAATTTCACAGTTCTCAGCAGCAGCATGCAACAAGCAAGTGCAGATAAAAAGACAAGTAGAAAAACCACAAACAAATGAGAAATGAAATACTGGAGAAAAGTAAGAAATGTAGTATTTATATAAATATTTATATATAAATAATTAGAATTAAAAAAAACAGGTGGATGCACTGTGAACGTGTTATACAGTGGAAGTACTGTAGATACAATGTACAGGTTGAGTGCAAGGACAGAGAGTGTGTAACAGAATACACATCAACTCAGTCAATTATGTTTTTCAGGTTACATAAGATTGATGTGACTCTTAATGAATTATTTTTCTCAAATACAAACACAGATAGACAAAAGAAAATTGGTGCTCAGGGTACAAACTCATCCAGAGACTGTACCATGTTACAGAGCCACATGTCTTCAGTAGCTCTCACTGGAAACCCTGTCTGTGGCTCAGGAGCTGGCCTTACAGGAGACCCAGTAGGCGCTGAAGAGGAAACAAAGGGAGGAGTCTTCATATGGTTGCACTACCCTTCCTCACCAGAAGAGGTGGGTCTACACACTGGTCCTGCACCTGTCTGACCTCATGTCCTTATCCCCTTCCCAGACTGTCTGCAGGGGGCGTAGCACCCACAAGAGGCCCTCGGGAGCATGGTTACTCGTAAGGTCATCCAATATTGACAGGTTAAAAATTAGTGTGGTAAAGCTAGATCAAGTCAATCCAATTGTAAACAGATCCCAGGGTGCTGTTTCTTATTGGTTTAAACCACACTGGCAGAGGATAGACAGCACGGGATGGATAAAAGAATTCCATTCACTGCTCAGATTTACAGTGAAGCAAAGGATGTTAGAGAAAACAAGGAAATTATAGTCTTTTTTTTTTTTTTATTCTACGAAAACACTGATATATAGAGACAGTATAGGAAAACAAATAATAAATAATAAAACAAGTGAATAAGTAACAAAACTTTGCCCATCTTGCTCATTGGCATCCTGCCTAAACTGGGGTTAATTAATTAGTCTAAGCTTTTAATCTTTTCAAAAAACTTTACAAAAATGTGTAAAAAATCCCAAATTTAAATTCAGCTAAACTTTGCACTGCACCTCTTAGTGGTAAAGAACATGTGTGTCAAATCTGAAAAAACAAACAAACAAACAAAAAAAAAACAGTTGAAAAGTGTCCAAAAAATGGGATGCACAAAAAATCTTGGACAAACAGATGGAAGGAAAGAATTCCTGGTATATATTATCTATATATTTGTTTGTATAAAATAAATCCTCTGCCCCTACTTGGAAAATGTCATGGGGTTAAGGAAAAATGGGAAGGAGAGTTCATAAGGACTTAGAAAGGGATACCATTATACTGAGAGAATCCGGCCGCTATTAAACCGATGTTACGTAGGTCTACAATGTTTTAATGATGACAACAAAAAGAACTTTTCTTGCAGGATATAAAAGTGGACATCACGGTATAATGTGACAATATTACCATCTTCATTTATAAGGTTGCTGCAGAAATAGTCCTAAATAATGGGCATAACTATAACTACACTACCAGTCAGTCACACTCATCTGTCCACTGGTTTTTAATATGAACCTTCAATCTGCATGATTGAATTAACCCTTTCGTGCATGAATTACGAGGACCTCAATCAATATTTTTTTTCCTGAGTGTTTTTATTTCTCTTTCAGCATGGAAAAAAAACAATGCAATTTAATTTTTTTTATGAACCTATTTTTCATGAAGTTAAAAAAAACATCCACTCTGTTGGACACCATGTGCTTAGTTTTAGAAACAAAGACATTTATTTACTGATCTACTGTGTGAAAACTATGAAATAAAAATATTTTTAATGCTGCTAATCTGATGTTTTCTCACATTTTAACATACTCTAATACTAGCTATTACTCACTTCATGGAGATAATATGCAAAAAAAAACCACAACTTTTTGTTTAAAAAAAAAACAAACCTGTTCATTACAGTCTATTTTTATTTATTTTATTTTTATTTTACTTTTATTTAACCAAGAAATCCCATTGAGATTAGGAATCTCTTTTGCAAGGCAGACCTGGCCAAGGTAGCAGCCATACAAAGTCCAAACAACATAAACACATACATGATACACAATTAACAATAAAACAGAATAACTATTCAACCTAAATCTAATAACAATTAGCAATTTTTTTTTTTTTTACACTCAAACATGTTAGTGCAGATCAGGTTTATCTAGAACAGCAAAGTTACAGTAACGGTATGAATGTCAGTGGATGGGATGGTGCATAAGTGTCCACTGTGTTGGCTGATATGGAACTAAAATAACAAACCCCATGAATATACAAGAGAACAGCTGGAGAGTAACTGTCCACTGGAGTGACCACTATGCATGAAAGGGTTAAAACAGTAAATCTATGCAAAATGAGTAAAAACCTATAAATTATGTGTACAAATCTCCTACCCTACATGCAGTCATTCTCAAGTTTACAGGCTGAATTAAAATATTATCTGTCATTTTAACCCATAAATACACTTGCTGCAGCTTGATTTTGCTGCATTTCTCGTCTTGCAAATCCACTTCACCCAGTTTCTAAATTGTACCTACACAGTCAGAAAAATGTTGCTAAAATAAACATCTATACTATCTTCGAAGAGACAGCATAGAAACTGTTACTTGTACATAAAATAAGAGACAATATGAGTCAATTTTAACCCATGTTGTACATTAGAAGAGGTTTTCTCTCTTTTCAGCTCCTTTTGTAAATCAAATGGTGAATCCTGACAACAGATCCAGAGTATAACTTAGGAAACACATTCAATAGGACTTACTGAATTATTTTACAGGCCTGATTTATTATTCGGGAGAGTTTTGTTTTGTGTTTCATGGTGAGGAACTTGAACCAGGTTGAGATGTTACATGTGAGGATGGATTCAATGAATAAATTAATTTTTCATGTTTAATTAGATAATGTCCACATTTTAAAGACAAAGAATGCAAAATTCTCTGTCTTGTGTTTATAATCAGAACTGGGTGTAAAAGGGGAGACAGAGCAGAATCTTAAGGAAAAAAAGCAGTGAGATAGAAAAATACAACATTATTTCCTGATTCTATAACATATAAATACACATGTAAAACTCTACAGGAATGTTTGAGAGGCAAAATGCATTTTCATTATATTTTCTCCAAGTGTTGCCTACAGGTTTGTTAGAGGTGATTGACTGAAGGGTCTGTGTTTATGTGTATGCTTTGCCCACAGTTTTGTGCAGAACTCTGCAGTAAGACAGAAGAACATAAAGTACCCAGAGTTGGTTCATTTTTATATTGTTCCACTCATGTATGCTGCATGATTCTATTATTGGCTTAAGGTACAAATATCACTACCTGAAGGTGGATGCCCAGAAATAAGTGGAAAATAGAAAATACAGGCAGAGAACAGGGTCTTTGCAGGTAAATCCACCAGTACACAGTGACAGAGAGGGAGACTTTATAATTGAGATAAGTAAGAGTCCATACGGTTTTAACCCTGTAAAGCCTGAACCATTAAATCATTGAAAGAAAATTCCAGTTCTTTGAAACGGGAGCCTTTATTGGTCCTTCTGAACAACCAAAAAAAATGTTGTTTTGTTTTGGGGTTTTTTTTTTCAAATATCAGTTTCCATGTATGAGTTCCAATTTCATATCATATTTCATGTCTCAGTGCTCAAATATTATTATTTTTGAACAAACAAAAACATAATATAACAAACATGTCTAACAAATTGGTAATTCCTTTTCAAAAGTGGCAAAGTTCTTCCTCCTTCCTCATTAATGGCAATCTTGTAGTGTCACTGGAAAGGCCTTTGGTGAATAAATTCTTCCCCCCTGGTGGATTATCTGTGTATTGCATGTATCTAATTGTATTGCTACACAATATACACAGCTATGTTGTTGTTGTTATCTATGGCTACTTAATTAATTTTGCATTAAGCCACATATTGTGTTATTAAGGCCTGAAAAAAATTTGGCATACACATACTGCCCTTTTCTGACTTTGAGCCCCTGCCCCTCTATAATCCTGTGCACATCTCTGTTGATGTTTCTGGTGAATCATCCATTGAACTGCATCCCAGTCACTGCAAATACTGCAGAAGACCTGTTGGAACCTGCATAGGCCCAAGATTCACCCAGAACACAGTCACATTTGGGGGCAGAAAAATCATGGTTTAAGGTCAAATCTATTATGGGGGTGTGTGAGAGATCTGTGGAGTGTGGGGCAACATCAATAGCCTGAAGTATCAAGAAATTCTTGCTACCCATTTCATTCAAAACCACAAAAGAGTGGAAATTGTGCAGCAGGATAGTGCTCCTTCTCATCCTTCAGCCTCTACACTGAAGTTCATGAAAGCAATGAAGGTCAAGGTGCTCCAGGGTTGACCCGCCCAGTCACCAGACATGAACATTATTGAGCATGTCTGGGGTCAAATGAAGGAAGAAGCATGAAAGATGAAACTGAACAATCTTGATGAACTCTGGGGGTCCTGTTAGGCTGCTTTCTTTGCCATTCCAGATGACCTCATCAAAAAGCTTTTTGAGTCATTACTCAGATGTATGGATTCAGTCCTCCATGAGAGTCATACACCATAGTATTTTTTTTTTTTTTCCCACGGCACTATGACTTCATGTTCTGATGTTACTGTAGCATGTTTGTATATTCAAAATAAACTATATGTATAATTTCTACATTATTTCTGTATGCAACAAGACTTTTGTCCAAGCAATATCTGACCTGTTTTAATTAAATGATAAAACTCAAAGAATGATATAAAACTTTATTTTGGTAT